>NW_006159716.1:6664021-6700013 GCF_000334495.1 Tupaia belangeri chinensis
TGTGCCCCCTGACTGAGTGTACCGGCCTCTATCCTGAGGAAGGACAATCTTCTGGTCTAGGATCTGTTTCTGTAGCTAGTGCTATTTATTCACTGGGAATGTTGGAGGAATCATGTTTCTTCTAAGTGCTGCAGTGACTGAGGACGACAGGATAAATTAAAGGTGGAGAGTTACAGCCTCAGTGAACTCTTCTAAAGTGTAGCAAGATTGAAAAATGGCACATTTAATCCTAGACAATTTACCTTGTCTGCTATTTTCTGCATCTTCTTTGCCATTGTTAGTGACAGCCTTGAGAAAGCCTTCTTCCTCCCCCTTTGTTTTTTTAGCTTGACACTTAAAACGAAAACTGTGGATTGCTTGCAGGAGGTCACTGCTAGCCATGCGGTTTGGAGGCTGTATGTAAAGGGTCTAGTGTCACTAATGTGATAAACAGAAAGAGAGTGGGCTTTAAAGGGGGAAATGTCTTCACCGTCAATGGTACTGAGGAGGAGAAGTTCACAGTCAGTGTCAAGTTTCAGTTTCCAGAAAGGAATTGAAGCTCTTGACTGTCAAATAGATCCCATACTGAAATACTGCCACGTCTGTGAGTTTGCGCACTGGCAGCAGACAGGGCCGCTCTCCTCAGAGGCGTCTTTCCTGTGAGCGAGGAGGAGTGTGCTTGCTGTTCCTTCTGGAAAGTCCAAGCCAATTAACGGGCTCTGGTTGTGTAATTGTCACTTTTAAAATTTTGTTTTTCTCTTTTCATACGTAATTCTGTTCTTCTACACAGCATTTGGCAGTAACGAAAAAAAAAAAAAAGAACAGTCATGTTCTTTCCTGAAAAAAGGGCACACTGGTGTTAATTTTGTCAAGAGTTTTAGAAATTGAGTGATAAACATGTACCTGTAGGAGGAATGAAAAATAAAGAAAAAGTACCATAATTTGGAATAAAACATGTGCGTGGGCACACACACACGCACACACACACACACATCACATCTGAGTCTAGGCAAGTCCTTGTGTTCATGATGAGATACCAGAGCCTGCCCTGTTGGTAGCATCTGCATGGAAGAGCAAGGGGACATCTATTAATCAAACTGCCACTTACAGGATGATGAATACCATGAGTAGATGTGTATTTTGGAAACATCAACTGAGAGTCAGTCAACCATAGTCAACCATACCTGCCTATTTAGAAGGGCTTGTCTTTTATGTTGCAGAAAGTCGTTTGTTTGTTTGTTTTTGAGAGGTTTTTGCTACAGGGTTTGTGCGCTCACCAGAAAGACAAAGAGAGACAGACAGACAGAAAGCGAGAAATCACCTCCCAGGGGCACGGCCTCGCTGCAATCCCTTCTCCTCCATTCTCCTCTCGGGATCTTGGGCATACATGCACACGCGCCCTGCGTCAGTTTAAGCTACCTGGTCCAGGACTCGAATCGCGGTTGACTACATGGGAGTCCAGCAACATAGCCATTACGCCAACTGCTGGTCCCCTTTCAGAAAGTTTTTAATGCAGACATGTACTTCTGTATCAGAAGTCATGTGGAAAGTGGATTTTGCACTGCCTGCACTCTAAGTTTTGGAGCTATCAGCAGGTCCTATGGACCTCCGACTAGGGAGGCTTCTCCCTGCCCAGAACACTTGACAGGTGAAGGAACTGGAAGGAAATGAAATCCTTTGAGGCAGGACAATCTGAATGCTCTCATTTCCTTCTTCCATACTTAACCTAGGGATCACATAATTCTGTGAGGGTAATATTTTTTTCCATGCCTGTTATAAAAAAATGAAGCGCACCTCAATAAAGCTTTCTCAGTGAGCTGTGTGAGCACACTTCAACGTACATGGTCAGGAGGATTTTTCTGTTATTAAGGAAATAACTTTCATGCTAATATTACGTTCCAAAGGACAAAAGTAAATCAAGATCACACTGTCCAGCCACCATCCCCTATCTCCTGTTCTCCACTCCACCGACTGGCCTCCTCCGACTCTCTCTGTGCACCCGTGCGAAGTTTACATGACGTATGGTGGTCACAGGTGCACTCTGCAAACTCAGCTTGGGCGCTATTTCTGCACAGGACCCTCCCTCACTTCCCATTGCCCCAGATCTAGACCAGAATTCTTCACATGGTCTAGAAGGCCCTTCACAGTCTGGCCCCTCCTGCCTCTGCAGCCTCACGCTGCCTCTCTGTGTGCTTTCAGTGTTCACGTCTCCCCGGCTTCCTCTCTCCTCGTGTGCAGTACACTCTGTCCTCCACAGAGCCTTTGCTCATGTTGTGGTGGCCCCTGTGCAGAGCCCACCCTCTGCCACTTGCCTGGCTAACTCCCATTATCCTTCTGTTCTCACGTCAAGGGCCACTGTCTCTGGAAAGTCTATGCTGACCACCCATCTCAATCACATTCCTTTGTTGTCCCCCCTAGAACCAGACTACTTTCCTTCACAGCCCATATCGAAGTTTGTAATGACCCATTTCTTCACATGGCTACTAAATTATTGCTGTTCTTCTCCACTAAAAGATAAGCCCTTTGACAGCAAAGTTTTGGATTGTTTTATTCATCACTCTTTTATCCATAGTAGTCTAGCAAGAACCCAGTACTTGTAGAAGATCCATGGGGAGCCCGGCAGGTGGTATGGTGGTTAAGGGCTGGACTCTCACATGGCCAACCACAGTTCAAGTCCTGGACCCAGCAGCTTGCTTTCTCACTCTATCTTTCTCTGTCTCTCTCTCTGGTTGCATTTTTTTAAATGATGAATAAAATGAAATAAAATGATTTTTTTTTTTTTTGGAGAAGTTCTTGCTATAGAGCGCATGTGCTCGCCAGAAAGCCAGAGAGAGACAGAGAGATAGAAAGCAAGAAATCACCCCGAGAGGTGATGGCCATGCCCCAATCCCTTCTTCTCCATTCTCCGTTTGGGATCTTGGGCACGCATGCACACGCGCCCAGCATGAGTTTAAGCAACCAGGTCTGGGACTCAAACTGCAGTCGACTACATGGGAGTCCAGTGACATAGCCATTACGTTAACTGCTGGTCCAAAATAAAATAATTTTTTTTTTAAAAAAAAAGATCAGTATGTACCAGTTATCTGAATGAATGGGTGAATGAGAGCCATTGCTGTATCTTGTCTTGCATACGTGTCAGTTTCTTTTCTCCTGTGACTATCTGGGGCTGTCATCATCACCCAGCCGAATCAGGAAGTCTGTCGCTTCTAGGTAAGATGCGTCACATGGAGCAAGGAAGATTTCTGGGCGGGAGTAAGAGTTACCTTTGATGTAGTACTCGTCAACTGCAGATGTGTCTTTCCAATTCCCTTTGTTAGTCCATTACCAGTCATCATGCTTGCTTCATCTGTAGCCTTATTCCACAGGTTTTACTTAAATTGTTGACATAAGCTTAGTTCTTCTGATCTTTTCATCAATCTTTGCTCATCTAGTTAATGTTACTTGTACCCCCGGTCTTAGTTTTCCACTCGAGCTCCCTCACTGGCTGAAAGTCCATTACCGTTATTCTGGAGCACTCTTAGAGTGGTGTTTTTCTTTACAGAGGGGCCGAGTGCTTTAAAACTGCTTGCCAGCTGTGCTCCTTTCACTGCAGACATTGATTTGATTTAAAATCCCAAGTTTGTCAGGTTAATATGTTTCGACTGCTTTTCTGAATTTTCAGAGTGAAAGGTAAAAACAAAACAAAACAAAAAAACAAAAAACAAACAAACAAAAAATACCTGGGGGCAATAGGTGGCACAGAGGTTGGGGTAGCAGGATCCCGCATGTCCAACTGTACGGTTTGAGTCTTAGACCCGGCAGCTTGAAAAATCATGCTGGGTGTCTGTGTGTACATGCCTAAAATCCTAAGAGAAAAATGGAGGAGAAGGGATTTTGGGGTGGCCATCCCCTCAGGGGGTGATTTCTCACTTTCCCCCCCCTCTCTCTCTTGTTTAAGAGGGCATTCCATGTCCCTCTCCTAGCAAGGTGGAGTCTGTTCAACCAAGCAGGCCTCACTCTTGAATCCTACGTACCTCCCATGGTCTCCGGATAGCTGCAGCGTGTCCAGCCCTGCACCATTTGGAGACATGCTCAGTTGACCCTCTTTACGACCAGACTAGATTATTAACCTCTTCCCTGAGATGACCATAGGCGATGAAGCAGTTCAGAGGCCTCTAATCAGTCACATAATCCTAACGTGGATGAGGACATTGAGCACCAGACACCACAGTCACAGTTGTCATAGATGCCTGCTTTATTTATTTATTTATTAAGAGAGATTTTTGCTATTGGGTCCATGTGCCTGCTGAAGAGACAGAGACAGAGAGACAGAAAGCAAGAAATCACCCCCTCCATTCTCTTCTCGGGATTTTGGGCACGCATGCATATGCGCCCGACATGAGTTTCAAGCCACCAGGCCTGGGACTCGAACCATGGTTGGCCATGTAGGAGTCCAGCAATGTAACCATTATGCCATCTGCTGGTCCCATAGATACCTGTTTTAAAAAATGATCAATGTAGATATCTGCAGAAAAGGGAAGCAGAGGCTCTGTGGTGGTCGGTGAACACAGGCAGCAGGAAGGAAAGGCTTTGTAGGTTTGACCATATCCTCAGTCTACCGGGGTGCACCAGCATTCCTGGGTGTGAGTGAGCAGGCTCTGTCCTGGCTGTCCTGTGACTAACGCAGGCTCAGCTCTATCCTAGAGTGAAGAGGCTCATGTTTTCTTCCCAGGTTAAAAAAAAGGAAAAGGAAATGAAATCTTGCTATGAATCCAGGGTCCCAATATGCACGTAGAATCGATGTTTAGCGCTGTGAAAGAGCACCCTTCCCTAATGACCCGGCTTGTTCTCTTGGCTTAGTGTCTCTCCACTCAGCCCACTGCCCCCGTGAGCCCGCTTCTCAGGCTTAGATCTCAGATGAACTTCTTGTCCTTTCCCCATAGAGGAGCTCCTGTCTTCTGGTGTCCCTGCTCACTGGTGAAGCCCCCTTCTCCTGGTCATCTCCTCCCACCCCTTCGGCTTTTTTCTCTTCTTTGCCTTCCACAGCCAGTCAGGTGCCGTATCCTTTTTTTTTTTTTTTTTTTTTTTTTTGCCATAAGGTACATGCACTCAGTGGGGAGAGACAATGAGGGGGGAGGTGAGAAATTACCCCCAACCATATGGGAGCTCGGTGTCTTAACCGCCATGCCATCTGCTGGCCCCCATATCCCTTTCCCCCTTATTTCTATTCCCCTTGCCTCCATCCTGACTTAGAGCCTCTTCTTTCCATGAGTATTTGTAATATCCTCTGATGGATTTCCTTCCACTCTCCCTGCCCTGTGTGAATCGGCTGCTCTTCTAGTGTCTGGGACATTGTTGCTTGGTGGTCCTTGCTGTGCTCCCTGAACCCCCTGTACACGGCCTCCCGCCAGTGAGCTACTGAGGACAGCCCCTGACCCTGCCTGGCTCATCTTCCATCTCTACGTGACCAGCTTTTCCCAAACATCTTGCGTGCAAAGATCCCGTCCCCCATTAGACTGCACGTCCAGATCTCAAATATACAATTACCATATGTCTCCGACTCCAAACAGACGTTCTGACCTTTATCTCTTTAATTCTCTCTTTACAGGGACGTTCCCATTTTCCTTTCAGTCTGGCCCAATTACTATTGTCATAGGAGTCTGTTCTTGAGACCAGCTAATTATCTCTATTTCCTCTGGCTGATACTCACGTCTCCACTTATCCTGCGTTCCTCTCAAGCCGAATGCTCTGAGTTCTTCCTTGATCTTTCTCCTCCCAGCCACAAGTGACTCCTCCATGATCTGAATGTCCACTGCAATTTCTTTACATAAAACTTGATAATAGTCACTCTTTCTTAGGTCTGTTTCAGAGATGGGAGGAAATGAGTTAGGCCAGGAGGAAAGTTGATTTTTAAAAATCTAGCCATTTTTTGGGATCAGCGGTTGGCATAATGGCTATGTCACTGGACTCCCACGTAGTCAACTGCTGTTCAAGTCACAGACCCAGTGACTTAAACTCATGCTGGGCACGTGTGCGTGCGTGCCCAAGATCCTGAGAGGAGAATGGAGGAGAAGGGATTGCGGCATGCCCATCCCTCTGGGGGTGATTGCTCGGTTTCTATCTCTCTATCTCTCTCTTTCTGGCAAGCACACGTGCCCTATAACAAAAACCTCTCCAAAAAAAAAAAAAAAGAAAGAAAAGAAAAAGAAAAATATAGCCATTTTTCAAGGTACACTGAAGTTTATCCCCTGGAAATACAGGGCCCACTTTTTGCAGGGTACCCTCTGGAAGTCTGAAATCAAATACACCATCCAACCAACTTTGAATCACTTTAATATTTATTGAGTGACCTTAGTAGGTGAAAGTTCATACTTCATTCTGAGTGAAAATACTGAGGAAACAAGAGATGTGGACCTTAAGGAACTTATAGGTTACATAGAACATTTGGGAACCCTCGCTCTATTTCTTTCACATACACACACACACCACAGCGTAAGATATCACACAAGATCCTAGAATCATAACTACACAGTGTAAGATGCAAAACAAGATCCTAGAGTCATAAAATAGCGTAACTGGGGCCAGCCTGTGGTGTGGTGTCTAAGGCAGCTGGATCTCACATGACCGGCCCTGCAGTTCGAGTCCCAGACCCAATGCCTTGAGAAACGTGTGTGTGCATCCAAAACCCTAAAAGGAGGGAGGAATGGAGGAGAAGGGATTATGGCATGATCATTCCCCATGGGAGATACTTTCTCTTTGCCTCTTTCTCTCTCCAGCGAGTGATGTCATGGTGTATTTTTCAGTGTTTTCCTAATGCAAAAATGTATCATGACTTTCCGAACGACTATATATATATATATATATAGTGTACGTGTGTGTGTGTGTGTGTGTGTGTGTGTAGTTAGTATCTTGGAGTTCGTAGCCCAGACCTCTCATTTTACAGATGAAAATTTCAGATAGAGGCAAGGGTGCCCCTCCCAAGTTCTCATTGAATAATCTAACGGCAAAGCCCAGGTTAGAATCCCGTGCCCCTCCCAAGTTCTCATCGAATAATCTAACGGCAAAGCCCAGGTTAGAATCCAGGTCTGATTCCGATTTCTTTTTTTCCCAGAATTTCTCATGGCCTGTGAGATCCCATTAAGCACAGACATGCAAGGGCTGAAAGAATGGAGGCATGGTCAGAGTGTGGAATACAGGTGGGGAGTTTTTCTGAGAAAGTGCACTTTGAGCCCGCCTGCCTGCTGCTGTGGTAGCTGGGACTTGGGCTCCCAAACCTCTGAACTTCAGGCTTTAACATAACATACAGGTGTACGTCAGAAATACACTCAGCTCCCAGTAGCTGCGATGAAGATTACAGATTTCAGATAAACTCACCTACGTTTTTATATGATTTTCTGCCTTTCTGTCACTGTTACTTCTTCCATAGAATATTAATTTGCCCAGTTTGTTAGCTGAATTATAATTTGTATGTAAAAATTGGTTTTAAAAGTATGCCAGTGGTCAAAGCTAGATTATCTAGGGATTCATTAAGCAGGGGGTAGACTCTCTTATACTCTGTTTTCTTCCCTTTGCCTTCCTATTGCCTACTTAAAAAAGTAAAGTCATTACACTGCTCATTAGGCCATTTATTAGACTATTCCCTTCCAACAAAAGAGACTCGCATGTGTGTTTTTTTCCTCTTTTTTAAGCCGGGATCCATAAAGCATATTTTCCCCACAGTTGACATTTTCTTTTCACGATCCCTTGAAATGGACTGTAAGTGAGTTTCACCATGGTGCTGTAAATTGTGTACTGAGTGTCAATAATAAACACTCTGTACAAGTTTTAAAGGGTAGTTTCAGAGTGGAGATCACCTGGGATTGCACACGTTTGCCAGCTGCTGTGGAGGGATTGGTGATGGCGTTGCGCCTCTTCGTCCAGGTGTATACAGCACGGTGCCGCCCGTGTGCAGTCAACCAAAGCAGAGCCAAGAGTGCTTGTGCTTCTAGTGGTACGGCTTAGCCACCTGCCCTTCCCAGTGGCCAGCTCGTCCGCCCACCTCCAAGCCGTGTTGCACAGTAAATTCATGCCAGAGCGCTCATGGGTTTCCTCTGGTGAAGAAGACTGGATAAAGTCCTTTTCCTCCTCAGCTCCTGTTCTCGGGGCCTGAGTGTGAACTGCTGGTGCAGAGGTGATCCTCAGGCGAAGGAGGACAGCACGAGTTCGAACTGCTCTAGCAGATGAGACGGACTTGTTTGTATTGCTCCTTTTTCCTTCCTAATTCTCCAGGGAGTTACTGCATTCTCTGTAGGATTTGGCAGTGGATATATGGGCTTAATAGAAATTCTGACTACTGGAGCTGTGAAATGTATAGTCTTTTCTCTTGGGTGTGCTGGGGGTGGGAGAAGGGAGGGCTCCGGAAGCTGATCCATTTGTTTGTTTCATGTTTCTGAATCTTTCGAATTCATTTCTCCTAATTAAAAATTCAAACCTACGCTAATCTAATATTGACGTCACAGATTTAAACTCATGGAACTCCGAAGTTGATGTTCTCATCGCACTATCGCTGTTTGAAGGTGCTTGCAGTAGGCTCACAGAAAGCCCTGCCGGCCCAGAGATGCGGCTGTATTGCCCTGTGAAGAGAGAGCCGCCATAATGTTAAGTAGCAATCAAGTTTTTCATAAGGCACGTATGTTCTGTGAATCTACAATTACAAATGCATTCCTTCTTGGATTTCTATTCTGACTTTCAATTTATACCTTCACATTGCATTAATAATGGTATTCTTTCTCACATTAATATTAATTAACTTTATAAATTTCTGAGGAGATGAGAACACAGGGCACAATCTTCTGAGCTTTCATATTTGGAAATAGAACAACTGATCTTTTCAGGCACTATTTTCTTCTTTTCCCAATTCTTTAATTAAAATTGTCATTCAACTAATACTAAATGATTGCCCTGCCAGGAACCCCAGTCTGTGGGGCAGGGCCTTTGTTAACTGTGTTTGGTGTTTATCCAGTCACTAACTTAGCGGAGCCCCTGCCTTAGGCCAGGCACTGAGTAGGGTGCTTGCCTCCCCGCACCGCTCAGGAGGTAAGCCTTCCAGCTGAGTCAGGACAGTTGTGATTGAGGGCCCTTGATCCAAATGCAAAAAGAGGCGTCTGTGGATTTCCACACACGTGGCTAGACCTCTCCTCTGAGTGAATTGGTAGCCGGAACATTTATGGAGCAAGCAGCGTGCTAAATCGGGAAGCACACACTGCTGGGAGTGGGCTTGGCCCTGGTGGGTAAATGAAGACCACTCCTCCCTTCAGCCTGCCGGGGAAGTTCAAGTGTGCCTCTGAGCTCAGATCTTCCCAGAGATGGCAGGATTGCAGCCTACACCTCAGCCAATCTGCTCTTTGTTACCTTTTGTTTTGGAAACAATAACCTCCGAGGGAGGGATGCTTAGTAAATTGCCTGTGTTTTGTTGTGCTTCTGAGTGGTCTGGCTGCCCTCTCTGAGATAGGATAAGTGTGGAGTTCAGTTTGTAATGAGCACTTGCACTCTCTGTAAACTGTGTAATACCGTGTAATAAGGAGTAATTTTCCGCTTATCCTTGATAACAGGAGGTTTCTGCTTGACTTTTAGTGATAGCCAAAATGTGGATGTTTTCCAACCAAAACAATGAATTTTCCATTTCCTTTTTCTTGTTCTTTTTATTTTTATTTTTTAGATTACAAGATAGATTAGCAAATTGTTCCCTAAATGTGTCCAAGATCTGTAATGGTTAATTTTGCCTTATAAAAGTCAAAGTCAAATAAAATGGTTCTGAAGTAGCCATTTATAATAAAACGACTGTATACATTCCTAAGCTCGTTTTAGCTGTCTCCTGGCTGTGCTTTCCTCAAGGGGTTGGTATCTTGAAGCTTAGCCCAATAGCTTGGATGATAAAACTGCCAAGTCTCAAGTTATTGTTTGAAATTTCCTATAGGAGATTGTATCTTAAGTATAAAGTGGGCTTGCCCTAGATGGCTCAGTGCCCTTCCTTGAGAGAGGAAGAGGGCTCTTGATGGTGTGTTCCCTGGAGTCAGTCGCATACTGTTAAGACTGCATGGGATCTGCTCTGTTTTTTTGTTTTGTTTTGTTTTGTTTTGTTTTTAATCATTGGAAAATACATTTAGAACAGAAACAGACAAAAGCATTACATTGTAACTCTCCACACCTCTGTTTAAAGTCATCTCTTAACTTCCTCTTGATGCCTTGTAACATGTAAGATTCTGCATTTTCTGTACTAAATTAAGATTGCTTTCTCATCAGACCGTCTTTCTCCCTTCTTGAGATATGGCTCGCGTTCTCTCCTCATTCGTTCGTCTCTGTAGGCCTCTTGGTCACCATTTACATCTGTCAGAGGGCTTGAGCAAGATCAGGAACCGTTGGTTCTGTGATATTGGGGAAGTCTGATGGATCATGGTCATGGGAGTCACGGTACTTCCATGATCACTGGGCACTGCCATGCATTTGTCACAGAGGAGGGCTTCCTGCAGATTTTCTGCCTGGTCTGATGCGTCTGGCTTGCTAAAACCACAGTATTAGTGAACGATGGCAACTAAGATGCAGAAATTGTTTGAGGTGGTTTTAGAGATGATGTTGCCTTTATGGTGCAAAAGGTTGGAATTGTTCATCAAAATGATGGATTGTTCCCCTTGGTGTGTGGAGTTACGATGAAAAGGAAAGATAGACCGCTTGCCTATAGTCCAGTCTGAAAACAACATAACACATCAAAAAAGACTCTCCAATCAGCTGATTCTTGCCAAGTGTCACCCAAAAAGCAAACTGGAGTTGAATGATCGTGTCCTACATCCGCTTAAAAATCCACCCAAATCACACAAGGACAAATGTGCAGTTAGAACTAAAAAGCAAGTGAGCTGCACCTTTATGAAGTTTGCAGCTGAGCGGGGAGGTGTAGACGTGTATGTTTGGGTGGAGACCAGGCTCCCGGGGCTCGCACGGGGCACCCCCACCCCCTTGGCACATCCTCTCACAGCTCTTTGTTTCTCAGTGCCAGAGCCGAATCTGGACAGACCGTCTCCAGGCATGGGAGCTATTGTTCGCTTCCTCCCACTGTGCCTGCCGGTGAGATTGCTACTTGGCATGCGGAATTGAACCCACTCTGCTCTGCACATGAAATGCACGGACCAGGTGGAAGCAGATTTTTTAATCAGAAGTCAGTAAAACAACCCATTTGCCACCGAACTCTCTGGAGTCTTAGTATTATTGGTGCCCACATTTTCCAGTTGTGTACTGGGATTTGATTTCTAGCCTAGCATGTCATATTTGGGGTCTACTTAGATCAGCTGAATCAAATTAGGATTTATAGTCCTCGCAATTCTTTTACAGGCATTACTATCGTATCGTGTTTGTGTTGGTAAACTGTTGTAATCCAAAACAGGTCTTTCCTTCCAAGCAGGAGCGGTTTGCCTCACATTGGATTCGGGCATTACTGGGTGTTGAGCCCCTGTAATGATGTTGGATATTTGGATTTCAGTATTTCGGGGATGGGGGGTGGGAGGGGTTTCAGCCTGTTAGAAATGATACCACAAACCAGAGTTCTCTTTTAGAAATGTCTAGGTCATATGAGTTAATTTTACCACAGATTAAAGCAAAGTAGGGGAGAGGAGGAACAGGCTGGGACAGGAGGAGCCTAAGGAGATCTCAGAAATTTGTTTTCAAAAAGGACCCAGAAACTGTGCTCATGATGCTAATTCCTATTGGGAAAGGGGGCTGATGTGGAAAAGCACCTAACAGAGGGTTTGGGGATACAACATAAAAGCTTGTCGTCACCATTATTCTTCCCTAAATGAGGCACTCCTCATCTGTGTATGAACAACTTACACTTTCTTGAAAAAATCAGAACTCCAGCTCTAAGGCGCTGCACAGCCTCAGGTTCCTGAGGATCTTGTCCCCTACAGCTCTGCCCACCCAAGTGCTGAGGCTTTCCACCTCAGGCCAGGAGCTGCAGACACAACTGCATTTCAGGGTCTTTCGGTTCCCTTGTGTGTTTTCCTCTGTGCATTCGAAAGCGTTCTGAAAAGGGGTTCATAGGCTTTACCAGACTGCTGGAGAGGTCCACAGCACACGCACAGGGAGACGCAGGGTCAGCCGAATACTCACATCTGAAAACCTTTGGATAAAGCAGACATTCTGATGAAAACAGGAAATGTTCTTTGTTATCGTGCCATTCCTTTCCTTGATTTCTCTTGGTCTCCTGTGACCTCCTCCGTCAGTGTACACCGTGGGTCTGGGGCCATTTGCTGCTGAGATGAGTCAAGCACCGTCTTTGTCACTGACCTCCCATGTTACACCTTGAAATGCGGCGACCTCAATCAGGTAAACCCAGCCAGCGGTGCTGGGAGCCAAGTGGAGTTCATGGGAAACCCAAGCCCTCCTCGCCTGCGCAGGTTTCGGAATCACGTCTCTCTCTGTAGCTGCATTCGTGTATCAGTTCTGAAGGTTTGTTCTGAAAGATCGGGGCCAGGAGAATGTGGCCAGCCCCTCGCTTACCTTTCACTCTTGTTCTAGCCCTCTGGTCCTGCCCACCTTCTTTCAAGGCTCCCCTTTTACCCACAGGAGAATACATTATCTACCTGCAGGAAACCGATACAGACCTTTATCCATTCATTCGAGCCATTTTTATAATATACCTGCTATGAATTTGTAATGAGCCAGGCAAAAGTCCACCTGACCACAAAATTAAAGAGGCCGTGGAAGTGGCTTCCAGGTGTGTAAAGTGCAGGCCGGCTGTGGAACACGTGGCTTCCTGGGGCCAAGCAGTTTACTGTGCTTCTTCTGTGGATGAGCACGTCACTGGTGGAGGGCCGAGTCCAACCCCAGGAGTACAGGCCGGTTGCTGAGATGAGGTTGCAGGTATGAAAGTGAGCATCCGTGGTAGGGATTGCTTATGTGTACTGTAAAATTATTTCAACTCCAGCCTTTATATTGGTGACAATGTCCTGGGAATACTTTTCCTGATATCTTACCACCAGCAAGAAAAGTGCAAAATATGACAGCATTAATTGCACATAAGTGAGATAAAATAGGCAAAATAAAAACCCTAGACCAGGTCTGGCTGTGATAACACATTGCTAAGAAGCCATGCTTGGTGGATTCGACTGCGTGTCTAACCTGCAGGCCCGGCATGGTGGCACCTGTAGTCCTGGCCATGTGAGAGGGCCGAGGCAGAAAGTTGCCAACTCAGGTCTAGCCTGGACAACATAGCAAGACCCGGTGTTGAAAAGAGCCAGAAAGAGCAGGCGTATTGGCACACGCCTATAGTCCCAGTTCAGGGGCTGAGGCAGGAGGGTGACAGTGAGACTCTATCTTAAAAAGAAACACAAAACCCTGGACTAGAAATGAAGAATCCCAGCTCTCATGGTCTTCCCTGACTGGCCAGGTACCCTTGAGCAAGCCTTTACTCTCCCGTGCCTCTGTCTACACACCTGTGAAATGTCATTCTTGAACAAGGCATGGTGCTAGGCTCCTAAGACTGTTTTTATTAAAATAGTGCAGCTCATTATACTGTCAATAAAAATGTGTACTAGTTATGTAAAACACAACATAGAGTGGATTCACCTCTGAAGTTCCATGTTTACGTATCATGGTATCAGAGTTCTAGGTAGCATGTTGGCTAGACAGAGTGCAGATACCCACATCCACATGTGTGATACATGTATGAGCTTTGAACTCTTCCATGTGCGCTAGGAGCAACTCCTGTAGCTGCTTCTCTCTCTCCATCTCCTCGCCCCTTGAACTGTCACTGGCTGCCATGTGCCTGGGCCCAGGAAGCTCCGGGGTGATAGCCCACCTCAGAGCAAAGCCTACACCTTCAGATGTTCTGTTCAGGAAGGGAAAAAACAAAACACCAAACCGAAATACATTAAGCACCTCGAGCTTCCTGGAGATGAAGGCCATACTGGGTACAGGTAGGTTTTGAAGGACTAGCGTGGTGGAGATCAAACAGGTGCCGAGACGCAAGGTCAGAGTGTGTGTTTACAAAGAAGGGTCGGCCTTTTCCTTCTGAGGTCGCAGTGCATACCTCCCGACCAGGAGCCTCTTCCTAATGAGACATTAACATCTATTAGATATTGGGTGTGCATTAAAAGTGTCCTAACATTTGTGTTTTTAGCATGGACACAGTGGTATCAGTTAAAATAATTAGCCCTTGCCTGCAATCTAAAAGTCTTATCTCTTTGCTCTTACTTTTTTAGAAGGCAGATGTTTTAAAACTGATTTGAAAATCAAATTTGCCCTTCAGTGATTTCATTTAGAAGAAACAGAGAAGTAAACATTATAAAGAAGGCTTTTCGGTGCATTATGCATGCAAATGTGGCAGGAAATTCAGGTTCACAGGGAGGTGGATGACTTGTGCTTGAGAAAGGTTGAGTTGTTTAACTGAAGACAAAGGTCATCGCCCTCAGATGTGTTTTCTGTCACTGGTATCCTGGCTCTGCCTGCCAAACACGGTAAGAACCGAAAGGCTCCAGCCGCTGTGCCTCAACAGGCAGAATTATACTTTTGTCCACCCCTTGCCCGCTGCCCCACCCGAGCGGGACGTGGCATACACTGAAGGGGCGTCTGCTCGTTCCACGGTCCCGCACTGCTGCCATGGCTGTGCGGAGGCTCTGCTCACAGAGACGAGCTGGGTGCTGCAGAGTGCGCTGTACTCGTGGGTTTGTCTGCTCTCCCTGTGGGTCAGGGCTATGTCTTTATTTATCTGTGAGGCACACAGCCTGACATGTGGTGGGAACTTAAAGGTGGTTTCATGAGAAATGAAGGAACGGACTTAGGAACGAGTGAGTGAGTGGTTCTGTTTTGGGGGACAATTTGTCTTTTTATTTTATTTTATTTTATTTTATTTTATTTTATTTTACTGGAATTGCAACATGGATCTCTATCGGTTATAGTGATTAGGTAAAGGTTATTATGGAAGAGTAGAAAATGAGATTAAAATGAATCTAACCCAAATTCTCACTCACTGCCCTTAAGATCCAAATTGTGTGCCCTATCACAGATCTGGAGAAAAGAGGTCGTCCGCCAAGGAAGCAAGACCACCATGCCTAAAATTTGAATTAAAACCTTATTTGGGGGGGGAACCAGCAGTTAGCATAATGGCTATGTCGCTGGACTCCCACGTAGTCAACTGCGGTTCGTGTCCCGGACCCAGTGGCTTAAACTCACGCCAGGCGCGTGTGCGTGCATGCCCAAGATCCCGAGAGGAGAATGGAGGAGAAGGGATTGCGGCGTGACCATCCCCCCTGGGGGGTGATTTCTCACTTTCTGTCTCTCTGTCTCTGTCTGTCTGGTGAGCGCACACTCCCTATAGCGAAAAAACCTCTCAAAAAAAATAAAAACCTTATTTGGGGGACCAGCAGTTGGCGTAATGGCTATGTCGCTGGACTCCCATGTAATCTACTGCGGTTCACGTCCCAGACCTGCTGGCTTAAAACTCACGCTGGGTGCGTGTGCATGCGTGCCCAAGATCCCGAGAGGAGAATGGAGGAGAAGCGATTGCAGCGTGGTCAATGGGGGTGATTTCTCGCTTTCTGTGTCTCTGTCTCTCTCTGTCTGTCTGGTGAGCGCACGCGCCCTATAGCGAAAACCTCTCAAAAACAAACAAACAAACAAACAAACAAAAAACAACCTATTTGGCAGTGGATTCCAGAAGGGTATTTGTTCCCCAGAGTGAACATAGCATTCTCCAGGAAAGGCTTGCTGCAGTGGCCTGAGCCCAGCCTGGGGTCCAGGAGGAAGCCTGGCCTCATTATGTGGTACTGACCCACGATCCAGACTCATTTAAAAAGGCCTCATTAAGCGAGATGCACCTTTTGAGAAGAGCTTTATGCTACACCACGTCTCTCTGCATCTTTTATCTCCTTTGTTGGAGAATCTGTATTTATTTCGGGTTTCTTGGAGAATGTGATGAATACTTTTCCAGGCTGTGCTAGTTTCCACCCTTCTTTCCTGCTACAAGGGCTCAGATTGGGTGAGAGGGCTGCTTCGTTTGCTGCTCACTCATGGTCCCTTGCTGTTAGCGCTGTCTTCAGTCTCACAGACAAGATGTGGTCACCTCTGGATTTCAGCTGTTGCTGATGGCTGCCAGTGTCTTCCTTAACACATCCCGTAAAGCCATTTAGGTATTTCTCATCAGTGGATATTAGAAAAGCACTTTCTTTCTTTTTTTGGAGAGTTTTGTTTGTTTTGCTATAGGGTGTGTGCGTTTGCCAGAAAGACAGAAAGCAAGAAATCACCCCCCAGGGGGGATGGTCACGCCGCAATCCCTTCTCCTCCATTCTCCTCTCGGGATCTTGGGCACACACGCACACGCACCCGGCGTGAGTTTTAAGCCACCAGGTCCGAGACGCGAACCACAGTCGACTACATGGGAGTCCAGCGACATAGCCATTACGCTAACTGCTGGTCCCGAAAAGCACTTTCTTCAACAAATATTGAAGCACCCACTGCATGCAAGGCACAGAGTCAGGAATTACCCTAATTTATACTTGCCCTGTGTCCCGAGAAGTCACTGTACTCACTCCTGCATCCTGCAAGGTGGATTTTCTACATCACAAACCTCCCTGCGAAGCTTTTGGAGCCAGACCCTCAATAGCTTGTTAACAAACAAGCCATCAGATTTTACAAGAACAGTAAGAGATGTTGACGTTTTTGAGAACTTAGCCATTCAGGAAAGCAGCAGTGGACTGGGATTCGGGGCGTACTGCCAGATGTGCGATGTCTGGACCGCCAAGGAGCAGGAACTCCGCCAGCCTACAGATGTGTCT
The DNA here is from genome assembly GCF_000334495.1 of Tupaia belangeri chinensis. NCBI lineage: Eukaryota > Metazoa > Chordata > Mammalia > Scandentia > Tupaiidae > Tupaia > Tupaia belangeri. The sequence continues at coordinate 6,680,779 of NW_006159716.1, forward strand.
CTGTATCTCTCACTGTCTGGTGTGCGTGAGATGGAGAAGGAGCATATCGATATCCACCTTAGTGTCCCTTAGGACCAGGCACTCTGCTGGGTGTGAGCCGAGAGGTGGTGCCAGTGTCTACCATCTTACCCAGCCCCTCCCCACCCCCATGGGCGGTCTCCATCATCGAGGGGCGGGCCAGCCTGTGGGGGCTGCACACTTCTTGAGAGAGAGGACAGGGAGCCTCTGTGGCCAGCTTCACACGGTGATCCACATTGTCCCCTAACAAAAAGCCTGAGTAAGCTCTCTCACAGACCCCCCACCCCCTTCCTTCCCACATCCTCCACACACACGGCTGCCTTCTTCTGTTAGGTTGACGGGACAGTCATGACGTATTTTTCTATGTAAACAGCATCATGACTTTTATTTATATATGATATAGTCACACTTGTTTACCCCCCAGCCTGGAAGCATCTACTCGTTCTCGATTGATCTCTCTCCATTGTCCAAGTCGATTCCGTTGCTTCTGTCCTTCCGTTGCCTCTCAGCTCATCTCTCCCAGCCTCCCCCTCCACCCCCAGTCGCTCTTCCATTCCGCCTCTCAGGTTATCAGAAAACAAGTATCGTGCCACCACTTGCCCACAGGCCCGGTGCCTCAGACTGACCTGCAGGATCTTATGCGGTGTGATCCGACCCCCCAGTTTCTGTCTGCCTCATCTCTTCTTGCTTCTGTGTTCACCCTCTGCTTTCCCTGGTGGGCCACTGGTTCTCAGGACGCCCTCCGCGCCATCTCTCTGACATTTCCACGTGCCAGTCTGCATGCCCTCCCTCCTCTCCCTTCTGTGACTGCATATTCTAGGTCATCGCTTCAACTCAGCGCAGTGTTCCCTCGTTGGTGAATCCCACCCTGAGACCTGCAGGCTAAATGTGGAATAGCTAGAGTTCTCAACTCAGGCCAAATGTGGGAGAGATCTTTTCATCCCTGATCAGTCCAGAAATGAGACTTATAGACCTGGGGAGGAAAAGGGGGGGGGTTTGAGTCGGGTTAAACGATAAGAGAGAGGAAAGCACTGTAACTGCACATCTCTTCTGTGGCGATGTGGGCAGGACTGGCTCTAGCTTCTCGCTAGTCTTTCCTGCCATGGGGTAGAAGCTCAGTTTGTGTTACTGTGCATGATTGACCGTTTCCTAATCTAGAACTTGAAAATCACAACTGGGGTTGGAACCCATAAATAATATAGTCAAATAAAAGAAGCTAAGGGATCTAGAAACTCCACCCCAAAATATATAAACTAGAGAAATGAAAACATATGTCCACACAAAAACTTGTACATGGATGTTCACAATAGCGTTAGTCATAATGGTCCCAGGTGAAAACAGTTCACATGGGCATCAGCTGAGGAGTGATAAAACAGATGGGGAGGATCTGTGGAATACTGTTTGGCAATGAAAAGGGATAGGGTCTTGGGACTGGTAGGTGGTGTGGTGGTTAAAGGCACTGGACTCCCACATGGTTGACCACAGTTCAAGTCCTGGACCTGGCAGCTTGCTTTCTCTCTCTCTCTCTCTCTCTCTCTCTCTCTCTCTCCTTCTCTCCCCCCTCCCCCTCTCCTTCTCCCTCTCCCTCTCTCCCCCCTCCCTCCTTCCTTCTCTCCCTCTCCCTCTCTGGTCAAATTAAAACTAACTAAATAAATAAAGTTAGATAAAAAATTATTATTTTTTAAAAAAGGATAGAGTCCTGATACGTGTTATGATATTTCAAAACTCTGAAAACATTTTGCCGAGTGACAGAAGCAGTCACAGAAGACACCTCGTGTACGCTTCCATGTAAGGAAATGTTCAGAATAAGCAGAGGCGTAAAGACAGGCTAGCCCTTGGTTTCCAGCGGCCAGGGCGTTTGGGAGGAATAAAGAGTGACTACTAAGGGTATAGGGTTTCTTCTGGGGAGTGATGAGAGTGTTCTAAAATTGACTGTAGGGATGACTGCACAACTCTGAGTGTACTAAAAACCATTGAATTGTACACTTTAAAAGGGTGAATTTTATGGTATGTGAATTATATTACAATAAAGATGTTATTTAAAAAACTCAAAGAAAGAAGAAAGGGCCGCAACTACCCTTCCAAGGACCTTCCATGTCAAGGAGCAGGGCAGCTCAGTGCAGTCAGAGGCTTCCATTTTGTGGGCTTTGCTGAGATAGACTCCAGATCACAGACCTGCAGCTTTTGGCTGTTAGAGGGCCAGGTGCTGTTGGTGCGTTTGCAGCTGTTGGAGGAGGAAGCTAGACTACAGCTGAGGAGAGAAACATTCGTCTCTGCCTTTTCCTTCCAGTTCTTTGGGGAAGGTGGAAGGAGGGGCGTGGCTAACAGATCCACTTCTTTCCCTTTCCTCTGGTTTTCTACCCCTGCCTACCCCTTCCTCATTTCTCTACAAATATGTGGCTACTCCAGTAATTTTTTTTTCTTAACTGCATTTATATCTACACATTCAAATCCAAAAATTTCATTCCATGGCCCCTGGGTGAGAGGAGGGTAAAACATAGGCCAAGGTACCCAGCTGTTGCATTAAAGAGTAGTCCCATCCTTCCCAGGTAGCTAGCAGACCATCAGGATCCAGTGCAGGCTTTGGGGGAGGGGGGGAGTCAGCTCAGTGGCGTTGGGGTCAGCGAGCTGCCAGCCTTTGATGGGCCATTGCAGCCCCTTTTATGGTCCACTTTACGTGTTGGCCACCGGGGCAACGGCATGAGTTCCTACTGTAAATAGAGCCTTGCCCTGGCACTGCAATGGAATTCTAAGTCAATAAAATCTGGATTTTGACATCAGAATGATCCTTGTCCTTAATGTTATAACGGGCATGAATATATAGGGATGTAGCAGTTAGAGGCATTTGCATGAACTTTATCTGATTGAGCAGCAGCTCTCATAAATGGTTCTCTGGAAAGGAAAACAATCTAATCCCATGGCATAGAGCTACACCCCAGATGTTAATTCTGCAGTGCCGGTGCAGAGGTCTCTCATACGGTGCGGTTTTTAAGTAGCATGTCTGTGTTATCCCACATAATGCATTTTTAGTACCAATTATTGTCTGACCTAACTCAGTGCTGGTAATTCAATTTGATTTTTTGATGGCATCATAAAATATTGATAACAAAGTAGATAATAATGATGGTGTAAGAATGAAACCAAGAGCCATTTTCATTAATGCGAGTGAAAGCAGAGCAAATATATTTGATTTTTTTCCTGATTCTATAATTCTCACCATTATGTCGTCATTTAACACATAATAATTGAACACCTACTAAGCATTAGGAACCACACAAGGCGAATGAGAAGTTTGAGTTTGCATCATGGTTGGGGGGGAGCATAACAGTTAAATAAGAAAGGTTTTATCTACCGATGAATGCTGTGAAGCAAATGAAATGAGGTGGGAAGTTGAGAGGACCTAAGCTATGGTAGACAGGAAGCTGTTACTGTAGGCCAGAAAGGCCCCTCCGAGAAGGTGACATTTGAACTGAGAGAAGCCAGCCTTCCAAAGGCTTGGGGAAAGAGAATTGCAGGAATAGTTAAGACCCTGAGAAGGAATGAACTTGGCGTGTGTGCGCAACAGAAAGCTGTCTGGTGCTGTCAAAGGTTGCTGAAGGGGGCAGAGAACAGTATTGATGAGACGGAGAGGGCAGTAGACCTCAGATCATGTAAGATCTTTACAGAGCTCCGGTAAGGAGAGTGAATTCTATCCTAAGAGCAGTGCAGAGTTATTGAGGGGTTTTAAGCCAGGCAATAGTAAGAAATTATTTCTGCTTTTTAAAGTTCATTCTGGCTGCTGGATGGAGAATGAAGGGGGGGAAGGGGGAGTGAATTTGGAACTAGGAGCCCAGTAAGGAGGCTGTTACCGTAACTAGGTAAGAGATGACAAGGACAGCTCTTACAGACTAGAGTGAGTCCTGGAGAGGGTGAGAAGCGGTTGACTGTGGAAAAACACATTGCTGATGGAGTGGACTGGGCCTGGGTGGGATAGGGGAGAGGACAGAAAGGTCTAGCAGGTGCGTTCTGCCTCTGTCCTTGGTGCTGAGCATTTTTAGCAGTGCCCTGAAAGGCATCCTTCTTGGGTTTCTGGATGAGACGAAGCCAGGAGGGATGACTAATGTGATAGATGACAGACAAGAGATTAAAAATGATCTCTCCAGGCTCCAGTGTGGGACCAAACTAACAGGATGGGATGTAATGGGGATAAATGTGATGTCCTCCATTTAGGTTCAAGAAATCAATTGGGTAAGTACAGGATGGGGCCAGCTGAGCATGAGAGAAGTTTATGGGAAAGAAAGTTGTGGTTTTAGTTGGCCACAAACTCAATATGAACTAACAGTTCATTAGTGTGGGGCTGCTGCAGACCTGGGGCAGACTTGGACTACGCTGGCTGCCTGGTGCTCCTGTGCCTGTACAGCCTTCCCTCTGTGCTCCGTGTCGGTCAGAACATGTCTCTCAGCACACGCGTCTACATGGAGGACGGTGCATTGAAAGCGGCCAGGTGATGTTTAGGAGACTTTCATGGAAGGCCCAATTGGGTGAACTAGTGATAAAACAAGATATGGGTAAACCATTAAAGAGGTGTGGGGTCGTGGTAATTATCTTCTTCTTTTTTCTTTCAATGTGCTATATAGGGCACATGCACTTGTAGGGGAGAGATAGAGAGAAAGTGAGAAAGCACCCCCCAGGGAGATGACCACATTAAAATCCCTTCTCCTCCATTCTCCTCTCAGTATTTTAGGCATACATGTACACTCAGCGTGTTTCTCAAGCTGCTGAGTTTGAGACACAAGCTACACAGTTAGCCATGTGGGATCGAGCTTCCTTAACCACCATGCCTCATGGCCAGCTCAGTGATTATCCCTAAGTATCTGCAAAACTGTCTTGTGGGAAAGGGACCCTAATTCTATTAACTTGAGAAGTTCGCACTAAATATAATTTTTATATTTATATTTTAATATGTTTATAATTTAAAAATATAAATATATAGGGGAGCAACAGATGGCATGATGGTTAAGGAGCTATATATATATATATAAATATATTTACTCTTTGCTAGTTACTGTTTTTTTCTTTAGCATATGAAATGCCTAATTAATATGTTTTGAGTATTTTTGTAAAAAGGACTAAAATATCGGGACCAGCAGATAGTGTAATGGCTCTGTCGCTGGACTCCCATGTAGTTCGCATCCTGGACCAGGTGGCTTAAAACTCAAGCCAAGCACGTGTGCATGCGTCCCCAAGATCCCGAGAGGAGAATGGAGGAGAAGGGATTGCGGCATGGCCATCCCCCCTGGGAGGGGTGATTTCTCGCTTTCTGTCTCTCTGTCTCTCTCTGTCTGTCTGGCGAGCGCACACACCCTATAGCAAAAACCTCTCCAGAAAAAGAAAAAGAAAATAAAAAAAAAAAAAGAAAAAAGACTAAAATATTTTCATTTTTCAAAGTTTATTTACTTCTCTGTGAGACAGACAAACAGAATCCCAACAGGGTCTTGAAGCCTCAGTCCACCTCCAGCCTTAGCACCATAGCACTGTGTACCTGGCATACTCAGAGAGCTCTCAAGACATGATCCCAGAGCCTCCTTATGTGGGTTACCCTCACAGAATGTTGTGCTTTACCACTGTACCACTGTCTTGCCCTAAGAAAATTTTTAAGGCATCTTTAAGATTGCAGCAAAACTGAGAGAAAGATACAGAGATTTCCCAAATACCCTCCACCCCAACAAATGCACACTAACAACATTTTCCCCACTTGATGAACCTGCACTGACGCATCACAGTCCCCCGGAGTTCGTATTTCTCTCTTAGGGTTCACACCGGGCGTTACACATTCAGGAGTCTGGACAAGTGTCAGTGGTATGTGTCTACCACTATAGTATTGTGCAGGCAGTCACACTGCCCCAAAAATCCTGTGTTCCGCCTAGCCAGTCCATTCTTTCACCTAACCCCGGGAATCACTGATCTTTTTACTATCTCCATAGTGTTCTACTTTTTCAGAATGTCATATAGTTGGGATCTTAGTGTACGTAGACAGTTATTATTTTTTAACTGATTTATTTTTTGGAGAGGTTGTTTTGCTATAGGGCACATGCACTCGCCAGAAAAAGAGAGAGAACGCAAGAGATCAACCCCCGGGGAGATGGCCACACCACAATCCCTTTTCCTCCATTCTCCTCTCGGGATCTGGGACACACACGCACACGCACCTGGTGTGAGTTTAAGTCACTGGGTCCAGAACTCGAACTGTGGTCGACTATGTGGGAGTCCAGCAACGTAGCCATTACGCCATCTGCTGGTCCCCGTAGCCAGTTATTATTAAAAAAAAAAACGAGTCCCTCAACTTATGGAACTTGCTTGTGGTCTGGAGAGGGAGATAGTAAATCAGTAAGTGCAGTAAAGTGTTCCAGAGGCCACCGTTGAAGTAGGAGCTGAGTACAGGAGGGACATGGTAGAGTGAGGAAGGCCGAGGACGGTCGTTTGGTGGGCACAGCACTCCTGCAGAGCCTTAAAGGAAGCGTGAACATTGGCCAAGGCACCATCTGGGGTGGGCAAGGACACCGGGAAGTCCTGGCAGAGGAGCTACGTGTGTGTCCAGATAACCCCTGGAGAGCCAGGAGAGCAGGGACTACCTCTTCTTGGTTTCAGGGTGAGAGGATTCACCCACCAGTATTTCTGGGCAGCCCTGAAGTATAGCGTGCCCCAGGGGAAGGGGCAAACTGGGACAGACTGGAAGTCCTTGGACGCTGCATCGAGGCGTATAACCTGATTCTTCAGGTAGTGGAGAGGCGTGATAAAGCTGTGATTTATTTAGGGAGATTGTTCTGGCAGTGCTGCGTTGAATGAGTGGGTGGTAAGAGGGACCAGAGCCAGGAGACCAGCAGCTGTGGCAGCGGAGAGGTGAGCAGAACCTGGAGCTGGGAGAGAAGCCGAAGGGCAAAGGGGGCTTCAGCAGGCCAGGATGACCCCTTCGTAACTCTGCCTGGGGCAGCCAGTCAGCAGATGAGCAGCCGTGGGCAGAGGGCTGCTGGAGAGGAGAGCAGCGCACGTACCCCGAAATGCTGACTCCGAGAACCCGTGTCCTCCAGCCCGTCTGCTCAGCGGGGAACGTGCCTGCCCCTCGCCACCTTCTCCATCACACCATCACTCGGTGCTCCATCAGCCGTAGGGGCCGTGGGCACAAGGGAAGGCCAGCCCTTGTTTTCACCCAGCATGGAGCTCACTCTTCCACAGGGGTCTCCACGGGCTCTTCTAAAGCTCTTGGGCTGATTTCTCCACAGGTAACAGCCTGGCACCGTGGTCAGCCAGGCCGGCTGCCTTCTGCGCTTGGATCACTTCCTTCCCTGTTGCACCGAGCAGAAGGGACAAGGGCAATAGCTGACCTGTTTGCTGGGGCACTGATGCATTCAGCCAGGTGTCATTGTGTGGCTCTTTATTCCTCTGCTGTTGTGGAGAGGTTCATTGTTTAGGCCTTAAGAATCTTTGGATTAGTGGGACCAGCAGGTGGCATGGTGGTTAAGATCGCTGGACTCCCACATGGGGAACCATGGTTTGAGTCCTGGACCTGGTGGCTTACTTTCTCACTTTCCCTCTCTTTCTGTCTCTCGCTGGTCAAATGAAAATAAATAAATAAATAAATAAATAAATAAATAAATCTTTTTAAAAATCGTTGGGTTAGAAGTCTGAGGAATTGGAAGTTGGGATGTTGGAGACTGTCAGCTGTGAACCACCTAATAAATACATGGCCCTAAAACAACACTGTGGCGGCCCTAATGACTGCAGCCAGGACTTCAAAGCACAAACCCCAAAAGTGGTCTCATTTGGAGAGAAATCGGAATCCCAGGATTCTTAGAACACTTGAAAGGAAATTTCTGGCCCGCCTCTCCCCTCTCTAAGTGAGTTCTGCATCTCCTTGCAGTATAGCACTCGGCGTCCCTCTTCAGTGGCTTTGTGCTGGTGGGACTCAAGGGACACACTGAGAAAGCCACTCCAGGTCCCACTGGTTAAGTGGTAACCCCCACATCGCCCCAACCTCTGCTCATCTCGGCTGGCAAATCCTGGGTAGAGTGTGGTTACAAAGTCGACTGCTTGCTCAGCGACCTGCCGTCTCTGGGCCTTTGTTTTATTCAGGCAGCTCTGCCAGCTGTGGGCTTGCCTTTGATAGGCCACAGCAGTGTTTTTCAAGTCTAACTAGCGCTTTAATGTTTGTAAGAGGCCGTGGTTAATTGGATCCCCATGGTACCACAAATGGCTTCAGAAGCCTCTTGCGTTAGGGGAGATGACTCTGTGACTGTGTGCGTGCCTGCGTGTGTGTGTGCTCACTTGGGGCCTCGTACCTTAGCAGGCACCCTGAGATTTAAGCGTTCGTGGGCTCAGAGCCCAGGTTTGAGAAGCTTTAATACATGTTTTTCCAAAGGCAAGGCCTTGATGTCATCTGTAGAGTCTTCACCTTTTCCCTCTCCCACGCTCTGGTTGTGCCTGTGATTGGGGCATGTGCCGTTGGACTCGCTTTGTTCTGTGTCTAATCTGCACTCGCAGGTCTATGTGAGCCTCTGCCACCTTGGAGACTGCCATGTGTCTCCCGATCCCTGCACACTGACTTCTTTTGCAGAGTTGGAACAGTAGTAACAAGGACCCCCCTATACACACACACACACACACACACACACTCACACTCACACTCTCTCTCTCTCCCTCCCTCCCTTTCTCTCTCTCTCTCTCTCTCCCCCTCCCCTCTCTGCGGTGCTCTGCTCAGTTACCGTGAAAGCCTCTGTTACCTACCTGCCCCTGTTCCTGCTGGAGAAGGGTGGCCACAGGCAGTTATTTATGCGGATGTTGCTCTGCTTTGAATTGGGTACTCCAACCACCTTGTCAAGGATGACACCTTATCAGTTCTGCACAGAAGATGGTTTTGTACTCCCATCCCCTCCCTGAGACCTGAGGTGGCGATTCCTAGTAACCTGAGCGAGGCTAAGCCACATTCCTGTGGATGGAGCAGAGAGACCCAGGGAAGGCAGGTTAGGGCAAGTGTATTATTTTAAAGGGAACAGGCAACATAGGAAGAGCAAAATACTTCAGAGCAAAACTGACTGGTGTGCTCTGGGATCTGGGGCTCTTGGAAGGTGGAGAAGCCGGTCTGTCTTTTCTCCTGAACACAGCATTGTTAGTCTTCTCTGTCCACGTGTGTCATGTCTGCCTAAACGAGCCGATGCACGTGGCAGTAACATCTAACACCTAACTCCGTGCAGATTTAAGATGCCATTAGATGGCTTTAGGGAGATCGTGAGCTCCTTGAAGTCCAAGCTTGCCGGTGGCGATCCTTTGCTTTCTCCTACGTAGTCCCTAAAATCCCGGTTTATTGCCTGCCCAGCCAAGCTAGAGTGGGCCTCCTCTGTCACTCTCTTCCATAGCACTGTTCATTCCCTTCATAGCATTTGCCCCAACTTGGGATTTTATGTCATTTATGTATTTCCTTCCCGTTAGGTTTTAAGGTCCATGAAAGTGGAGACCACGTCTGCCTTGTTTAAATCTACATTCTCAGCATCACCAGCATCACCCATGTAATACCTTGCATATATTAGTATGTTCATCATTTTAAAGTTACTAAATACCTAGGAGAACATTAGTAAAGTTAGGGCCAGAAAATGTCCCTGTCTTTCTGGATCTTGCCAGCTGGGCAAGCTTCTGGACTTCTGCTTTGCGTTCTGCTGGGCTAGCTTCCTAACGCCTTCCCATTCTCTCTGAATCTGCTGGTGACTTGGTTCAAGTGAATTTCAGAGCCTCTAGGACACATCACTGGGCAAGAGGTGGCAGCGCCTTAGCTGATGGGCTCCTCTTCCATTTGCCCACGATGTTGTGGGTGGATGGCCTTGGGGCCCAAATGCACAGAGATGGAAAAGCGGACTTCTGGCCGAGCTTTTCTACCCTTTGATATTTTGGTACAGGTGCAAAGGCTGCCCTGAGAGAGGGAGGGGGCCCGCAGAGAAAGCATGCTCTTTCCTCTCTTCCTGTCCATGGAGGAAACATGGACCCCTCTCATAGGGGAGCTCATTAAGACATACATCCACCGTAGGCCAGCCAGGATTCAGCAGAACTTAGTTACCTTTTTGTAAATGTGACTTCCTGACCCGCCCTAACAGAGTTACCCTAATTAGCTTGTAGAGTTGCAGCGTCACACTTCATTATTACCTTGGAATTACAATTTCACCGAGTGACCAAGGCTTGTAAACAGGATGAGCACCACCTGATGCATACGCCCTGAAACAAGCTCCTTGTGAAGCTGATAGTTTGTCATGGGCAATGTTTGGGGAACTCTGATTAAACAAATACATAAGTCAAGAAAATCAGAAATAAAAATGGTTTAGCTGTATGTTTGAACCAGCTACATACTGGTCTCTGGCTTAGTAAAGGGTCCTTCTCTGTCTTGCAGATCTTAGTCTCACACAAGCTTTCTCTCTGACATTTTTACCTTTCATTTATGGTGCTTTCTTACCCTTGTTCAGTAGACAGAGATTCTCCATTTCTACTGATTACACATTGTGTAAATGTTGGCTGGTCGTCTCTAAAAAGCCTTTATGCAGGGTTTTTTGGTATATTTCATCCATCACTGGTTTTGCCCCAAGGATCCTCTTCTACCAAGCAGTGGCACTGGAGTTGGACAATTATTTTCTTTCTCATGATAATGACATGGCCCTCATCCAGAAGTGTACTCCTGGCCATATCCGAGATTAGGAATATTGTTCAGAAGGCAGGGGCTTGCCAACGGAACCAGGCAGACGGATAAACCCAAGCAGAGGAATGACAGCATGGGAAAGAAGGTTGTACAGGCTTTGAGAGTGAGGTCTTATTACGAAGTACCCACATGCCTTTATTTTAAAGAATTTCTAGTCATGGGAACCAGCAGTTAGCGTAATGGCTATGTCGCTGGACTACCACGTAGTCGACTGCGGTTTGCGTCCCGGACCCGGTGGCTTAGAACTCACACCGGGCGCGTGTGCGTGTGTGCCCAAGATCCCGAGGGGAGAATGGAGGAGAAGGGATAGTGGCGTGACCATCCCCCGTGGGGGGTGATTTCTCACTTTCTGTCTCTATGTCTCTCTCTGTCTGGCAAGCGTACGTGCCCTATAGCGAAAACCTCTCAAAAAAAAAAAAAAAAAAGAATTTCTAGTCATTCTAAAAGACCGTAGGAAGAAGTAAGCCCAGAAATGGGATTTCCAAAAGATGAGAAATTGGCAAAGTTTGGGGGAGTCTGTTGGGACTGGATGTAAACAATTTAAAAAAATAACACAAATTTAAAAAGAAAAACCTAGGGGGTAAAAGAAAATGTTTGGCAGAAATGGTAAAATTGAGCGGTCAGGGTGTTATGACACGTGAGGGCGAGCCTGTGGCCGGGAGGAACTGAGGCAGGAGGAAGGTGAGTGGTAGCTAAAGGAGAACCTCATGCAGGGACACATTTCTGCATTTAGAAGTCTGGTTCTTCACTGCCCTGGTTTAGCGGCATTGACCTTCCGCATGCTGTTTAATTGTTTACTGTGGTTATCTGCAAATCTTCTCCCAAACACAGGATTAGAACTTCATTTCTGCTGTTTTGCCCACATCACACCTTTAAAATTTTTTCTTCCCTGCCACCAGCAGATGGCATAATGGTTATGTCTCTGGATTCCCATGTCACTGGATTCCCACATAGCAGACTGTGGTTCAAGTTCCGGACCTCGTGGCTTAAAACTCACACTAGACGCATGTGCATGTGTGCCCAAGATCCCGAGAGGAGAATGGAGAAGGGATTGCGGTGTGGCCATCCCCCTGGGGGTTGATTTCTCTCTGTCTCTTCAGCAAGTGCATGCGCCCTATAGCAACCCCCCTCCCCCCAACAAAACTCTTAAAATTATTTTTTCTGAAGAGAATAATTAAAGAAGCAGTGGAGGAATATAGAATGAGATGCCAGAAGGCATTCGTGTGTGTAACACTTCTCACCCTAAATACATGTTTTGCATCTGTGTACTTTTACATTTGATACATATGGTTGTTTTATTTGGGAGAGACAAAGATGAATGTTCTGTATTCCTCAGTTAAGACCTTTACACATGCATGGCCCCTCCAGTATGATGTAATACGTATCATTTTGTCTGTCATTAAAATCAGGCTCTTTTATCAGGTAAATAAACCGAATGAATTATCATGCTAATTTGGTCTTTTCTTCATCAGTGGAATTTTCAGCATTTTTATTAATACTTTTAAGTACTGTATTTGCATGGCTAAAAGCTTTGTTTTTTAAGAGAAACCTTACGTTTCAAGCGTCAACTGTATCTGATTCATGGTAACGCTTGGGCCGGTCTCTTCCTTCTCTGGCTTCATTTCTTCTTCTGAACTGGGAGTAATTATTTGAGCTCCCCCCCAGGGATGCTGGAAGGCAAAGGCAATCTGAGCTGTGTCTCCGCCTCCAGCAGCACGGCCTGCCCCTCTGAGGAAGCTGGCAGTGTTGCTCTTAGGCGCTCCTACTGCTCTTTTCGGAAACGCCCATCATGCTTGTGGCACCCACGGTCTGGCTGTGGGGAGGCGCCTCACGGGGCTGTGCTCGGGGCTCACTGTGACATCCTGTGGGCACGGAGTCTGATGGCCTGTGTGTCCGTGCCTCTAGAGGACGGGGGTGTCTAGACTGAAGGGACAACCGTGTGGTGCTTCCCGGGGCAGCCTCTGGACAGGAGACGGCTGGGTGATTATGGGGAGACAGGTGCTGATTTACCTGTTTGCCAGTTTATTTTCCTTTGGGAGGCAGTGTTTCAATTTACTGCATTCCTTGGAGGTTTGACATATCAATTAGATGTTATCGACAGTAATAGAGGGGCAGTTGCTGTAAATGTGAAGTTTTTACTGGTAGGCCATGAAATGACACCCCAAGGGACTGTAACAGAGTGGCGTGATAAATATCGTGTTACCTGCACGCGGGCAGAGGGACTGATTAATAGGGGAGGATGATTCTATCTCCTGCGCTAAAATGTTATTTATTCATTTGCTGTCAATCAAACCTTCTGTTCTAATTGGCTGAAAGGTTAAATCATCAAGATCTGCTCATAAACCAGTTAAGGTAGGAAGAGAAGCAGCACTAAATCATAATCAGTAGCTTGTTTGTGTACAGCATTGTTGCATCGGTGTGACCTTGGGGAGCCTCTCTCTCCCCTCTGGCTACAGTAGCAGCCTTGAACTGGGCCTCGCACTATGCACAGAGGGCGTGGAGAGGGAGGGGAGGATGGCCAGGACTGCTGGCGTCACCGGAACCCGAAGAAGGCAGTGAGGGTGGGCTGCTGCTGTTCCTGCTGCGTGTTAATGTACGGCTCTCGTATAGCACGACACTTGTAAAAGGAAGAATTATTTTCGAAAAGACAAATATATTTCCACACTAACAGTTTTATAAAGATGTCAGCGAATAAGTATAGGCATCATTAAATCACATTTTAAAGGCAGGCATCTCGTCGTGATAAATCTGCATTATCAAGTCTCATTTCTGAAATGAATCATACATTGTAAAACTTTATGAGAGTTGAGTAAAAGATCCCTTGTTGGCCAGTACAAACGTACACTGTCAAACCATGCAGAAAGGATAGCTTCAGATCCCAGTGAAAACATGGGTAGGGTTACGCCCCTTTCTTAGAAGCCGTATTTCAAGTACAAGCTACTTTGGGGTGGTAAGGAGCTTTTCTCATTGCCAAAGAAGCTTATTCACAGAAAGCCCAGAGTAAATCCCATTCACAAGCTCTTTCTACTCAGTTTAGAGCTATGCGGACACAGCTTGCTTTTCAGTGGGGCTGGTAGAAGTCCGCATTCCAGAACTCCAGCACTGAGGACAGGGTCACTCCCTGGCACTCACACTCACCATCCAGGATGGCTTACTCGCCCCCCAGCACGGTGGGACTCAGGCTCACCTACTCCCATGTATGCTGCCACCAGCCCAGAGAGGCAGAGCACTTCAGCCTGAGAAAGACTCCTTTCTCCTTACCTTGACAGTGAAGAAATTCACATCCCTGGTTGTCGAGGTATTTTAAGCACAGACAGATAAGCACATCAGCCCATGAATCTAATACACCATGCTGCCATGATAAATGACATACGAAATACTATTGATAAGCCATATTAAAGGTACATTAGAGGGGCCAGCAGATGGCATAGTGGTTATGTTGCTGGACTCCCACATGGCCAATTGCAGTTTGAGTCCTGGATCCCATGACTTGAAAATCATGCTGCATACACGTGTGTGCATGTGTGCCCAAGATCCTGGGAGGAGAATGGAGGAGGAAGGATTGTGGCATGGCCATATCCCCTAGGGGATGACTTCTCACTTTCCCTCTTACTGTCTTGTCCCTCTAGTGAGCACATGTACCCTATGGCAATAACCTCTTAAAAAAAAAAAAATACATTAGCCAGGCCAGTCATGGTGGGAGGACAGTGACACAGTACTCAGGGATGCTGAGGCCACACAGGAAGGTCTCGGTGTGTGTCCTGGGGCTGCCCACAACTAGGAGGAGGATCATAGCATGAGGTCCCTGTATGCCTTGTGTCTCTGTCTGTCTCTGTCTGCCTGTCTGTCTCTCTCTTTCTGCCTCTGATGGAAGAAATGAATAGAAATAAGCCTAAAAAAAAATAGATTAGCCAAAGAGAGTCTAATTGCCAGTTATTTAGAGTGTCCCTGAGGAAGACTGACCGGGGTAGCTGAACGCCTTCCTCTGTGTTTGCAGTTATTCATATCTGTGCATGTATTTTAGGCCATCGTGTTGCAAAAAGGTGCAACAAATGTTTACTGGTGTCTTGAAAGGCAAAAGCAGTCAACATTTTCAGCTTTTTTATCGTTCAGCGACGGCCGAGCTCATTTTGCCGTGGGAACGTGCACCCGTCTTGCTCACACTGGCTCTGTCTGTTCCCAGTGAGAGCGACGCGCCGTGACTGTGTAGTTCCGTGGGACGATTGTGGTGAGAGGCATGACAGGCAGGCCATTAGATGACGTGACAAAATCGGAACAGTTTCAATTTAGAGAATTAATTAGATGAATGAAAGTCGAGAAGTGCAGGGAGGTGGCTAACTTGGTAAAGACAGAATATTTATATAAGGAAGAAAAGATGATAATGACTTAATGTCTCCATCCTAACCCTCCTGGGGAAACAAACTGAGGAGCACTGGGTGGGCGTTGCTACTTTCAGGACCCCATACAAAGAGTGCGTGAGTCGTCAGTAGCTGCCAGGGTAGCCAAACCTGGTGGGCAGCCCAGGTGGACACTCAGAAAATTGCAGGAGAGTGTCGTCTATCTAAAATGTCACATTCAGCGAATGAATTGGTTTTCCCAGATTAGATAAACTGCCTTCTATAACTAGAACGTGTCATTAAATTTTTGTGCCTAAGAAACATGCAGTCTGTTGATCAATTGGGATTTGAGAATAAAAATTAAGTCATGATATTCAGTGTTCCCTTTGTGAAATTGCTCGAGCATAGCCTCAGTGCAGCTGCTATTCTTGAGAGCGTCAGTCTGTATTACACGCACTCAACGCAAGGCAGTTGGCATTCTAGACTAGAAAAGTTGAGGTCACACCTACGGGGGCGGAGCAGAGTATCTGGGAAGGTCTCTGCAGCGTAGAGGGGAAGGAGTCAGGAAAGCCACCTTAAGGGAAGTCTGGCAGTCCCGGTGGGGCGGGCCATTCTGGGTAATACACAGCACAGCCTGGAAGGTGAGGGTGGCAGGGACACACCTCGGACACTGAGGCCCAGAACAGACTGCAGCTCCAGGGAGGCTGGGAAGGTCATGGCAGGACCTTAGGCGTTTCAAAACTTCTGGGGGTTGGGTAGAGCAGAAGTCGGGGCCAGAGTTGCCCACAACCTGCTTTTCTGCAGCCCTAAGCTAAGAATGATTTTCACATTTTTAAAAGGTTGTAAAAAATCAAGAAGACTATGTGACAGAGACCGGTGGCCTGCAGCATCTAAAATATTTATTACCTGACCCTTTGCAGAAAAGATATGCCAGCCCCGGAGATAGCCATAGACTTGGGTATAGAAAATAATTCCTAGAACCAGGGGTGCAACATGATGTTGAAGTAACAAGGCTGAGAGGTGGCGGCGAGGACCCTAGGGCTCTGCTAGGGCAGACCCAGCCAGGCTCGCATAGCTGCGAGGTGTTCCCTGTATCCCTCCCGAGCAGGAGACTGAAGGCAGGGCCTGGGTAGAGACAGCATGGAAAGGAGGGTCACCTGGGTCCTGCAGCAGTGAGGACGTCACTCAAGGACTCAAGTGGAGTGACAGCAGAGCAGTGCCTTACCTCCTAGGGATCGCTTACATCGGGCTCTCTCAGCCCTGCCTCCTTTGACTTCCACGGCTCCTGCAGGATGAGGTTTTCCAGGTGTGACTGCCAGTTCTCAAGTGATCCAGTGACTCACCCACAGCCATGTTGCTAGTGAGGGAGGGGCCCATCCTGAACCAAAACCCAACCATGGCAACTCCTAGTTGGGGGAACTTCCCACTCCCCCAGTGAGCCTGGGCCAGCCACCCTCCCAGCCAGCCAGGATATCTGGGCAGTACTTTAAGCGCTGCCTCTGGAACCTTCCTGCCCAAAGCATCACCTCCTTCTCAGCCCATTACCCTGAGTGCCACTAAAATGACCTTCCTAAGTTTTCCTCATCCCCTTATTCTAAAGCCTCCTGTGAATTTTCCGACCTGCTGCCTTCTACCTGGTGGGACGTCGGCTTGTCCTCTCTGTTACAGAACAGAACGGTGGCTCTGACGTGTGCTCTGAGCCGTCAGCATCCCCTGTATTTGGCATGCCCTCCCGGTGATGCTGAACTGCTCCTGACTGAGACGCCTGGATAGTGCATCAGAATCACTTGTAGATGCTCTGCTCTTTCCTCATGACCTAGAGTGTGGCCGACGTGCTCTCTAGAAGAATGTGCTCTTCACGATGAAGGTGTCAGTGACCGTTCATTGTAGATGGGCTGTTAGGACGGCCAGTGAGAATTTTACTGCCATGGTAAATTCTTCAGATGCCATCACCAGCTGTTAAGCACACCTGTATAGGTGGGAATTAATAGAATTTAGGAATGTGGGGCATTAGCCTGCTACTGTGCTCACAGAACACCCCCTTCTCCAGGGACCCAGAATTGGAAACTCCCACACCTGCAATCTTCAGGAGGAACCTGTGCTGACGGAGTTAGGGTGCTTACGTTTCTGTAGGATGTTCAGCAGTACATCTACCTGGACGTACCCAGGTGCCCACATACCTGTGGGGTGTTCAGCAGTGCATCTACCTGGACGCACCCAGGTGCCCACATACCTGTGGGGTGCTCAGCAGTGCATCTTCCTGGACGCACCCAGGTGTCTACATACCTGTGGGGTGTTCAGCAGTGCATCTACCTGGACGCACCCAGGTGCCCACATACCTGTGGGGTGCTCAGCAGTGCATCTTCCTGGACGCACCCAGGTGTCTACATACCTGTGGGGTGTTCAGCAGTGCATCTATCTGGACACACCTAGGCCATAGGTCTGGCCAAGGATCTCAGAGCTCATAACTGCCTGCTGGTCCCCAAATCCATCTGTAAGCCAGGACATTTCGACCCAAAGTTGGGAGTCATAGTCTCTCCCACAAAGATTGAAGATAGAAAATGAAAATCATAAAAACAAAGATGGCTATCCCAAAGGTACAGCCTTTCCATAGTAGACTGGGCCCAGGCACCTGCTCTGAGTCCAGCTGCAGTGGCAGGTTGCATTCTTAATTAGTGTGCTTGCCTTTCCTGATGTTTGTCACATCTAGAAGAAAGGGTTCCCATAGGACACTTGTCATTTTTAGTTACAAATAGAACAATGATTCTTCACAAGATGTAAAGGGTAAAAATATAGATATTCTCGCCAAAGCTTTACACTGATACCGAGGGCCTTCTCCCCGGGCAGTATTGAAGCAAGGGATGGAATAAATGGTTCATGGCAATGGTGTATTAGGGGCTTGAGGGAGGAGGTTGTTTTGTTTGTTATTTTACTCGCTAATTTAAAGGCTCCACAGTACAGAGTTTCAGAGTTAGAGTTCTGCTGACTTGATGGGGGGGAAAAAAATGGCAGCTGAATGATAAAACAGCTGAAATTTCATCTGTTTCTGCATCTCAGCCCCCAGCCCTGGAGGGTTCCGCAGGGTGCCAGTGTGATCTCGATGGCAGCAGAGCCATCTCGAAGTGGGGAGACGAGTAAATCATCTGGCAACTTTAGGAAAACCTACTTTGTGCCTTCATACACTTGGTTGAACTTTTCAAAAATATTGACTAAACCACTTGCCAGCTGTGGTTACCAACAGCTCTATTTGACAGTCTTTGACAGAAAGCCAATGGGCGCGCGCGCCGCCATCCGCACTAACAGGCCTTCATCAGCACGCGAGAGGGGCCGAGCGCGAGCGCTCTCCTGGACCGGAAAGAGCTGGCTCCTGTCCCCCGGCGCTGTTCACTCGAGCATCGAGCATCGGTAAACTGTTTGCTTAGCGAGCCCAGAGGCTGACATGAAGCCTGCCTGTGTGTCTCCATCACTCTGAGGGGTTTTTATGTTCCACTCTCCAGGAACACAAATAATATTCTTTCTAAACTGCTCCAAAATACAAGCGATAGGAAATATCATGGAAAAGGTGAATCGCCAGACAGTAAGCCCTCGTGACCGAGAGCTTATTCATAAAACGATGACAAATTTATTGCACACACTCACTGCTGGCTTTCCGAGATGAATAGCCGATCTATGTGATTTTAAAGCCTGACAATAGAATCAGGAAGAGTTACTGGTCAGTTTTCTCACTCATCCCCTTCACCCAACAGCCTTCCTCCCCTATTAATAATACAGAAAAATAAGCAGATTTCGCTTGAGCAGCAGCCTGACGGTACTTTATTGCTGGGGATTTCCATGTGCCAAGGAGAACTTTAACTTGGTTGAATGCAATTTGACTTCTTGGCATCTTCCTTCAACTCCGTAAAGCCCTCAGGGCAGGGGCCGAGCATGGTGAATAACTCGGGGTAGATTGAAACACGAGCTGAAAAGAAGCCGTATTTTCTCTCGTGTCTCATGGCTGCTTGTTTACCACGAAGTAGTAAAGAAGTCATTGTTAGATGTCTTAGCCTTGGGGGCCTCAACAAAATTCAAAGCAGGTGTTAAGAAACAGTGCATCAGCACTTGGGTGCCTGCCATGGGCGCACAAACACACGAACGCCCGTGTTCACAAAATGAGGGGGGGGGGGGGGGGG
>NW_006159716.1:6700146-6719259 GCF_000334495.1 Tupaia belangeri chinensis
AAACCAGGCAGCCGCGGGTCTCCAAAAGCCGGGGGGGGGGGGGTGGTCTCCGAGGCTGCAGACTGGAGAGCAGGTGGGGTCCTTACCGACGGAGAGGCCTTCTGTGCGACTCATTCTCCCCAGTCTTACTTTAATGGCCAATTAAAATGATCCGACAATGCCTTCTGGCCTGCCATACCTCCAGTCTCTCTCTCCCGCTAAATTCCCCTCCCTGTCTTGGCATCTGATTTTCGTGTCACAAGTTATTTAACTTCATGTATGAAGGATCTTCAAAGAGTCCATGGAAGATGCAGATTGTGACAAAAACCTATGCACGGATATTAAAGAGTTTGCACCACAAATTTTTAATTTTGTGTCTCCACAACCTTGTTGAAGCCCCCCCCCCCATATGTACTTAACATATGCCTGCTCTTATTGTCACCCGCCCTGTCTCATTGTCCACCTGCTTTGTGAGCTCACAGGAGGCAGCAGCTGCTTCAGTCCTTCCACACTCCAGCGCAGCAGAATGGCCGCACAGCACCCTGGGCGAAGGTGCTAAACTGTGCAGGGCCGGTGCCTTCTGACTTGTGTCTGGGCCAGCGAAGGGCAAGGATCTGGAGAGGAGGCCTGAGAGTGAGTTGGAGCTAGCCCCGGGAGACCAGGGGGCCTGAGGGAGAAAACGCAGCTTTTATCAGCCTAAGAGCAGTCTTGGCCAGCAGTATTGGATCCAGGAAGTCAACACCAAGTTGAAGGTGGTGGTGATTGCCTTTTTTTTTTTCTTTAGAATTACTTTATTTAACTTTATTTATTTATTTTAAATTTCTACCAGAGAGAGACAGAGTGAGAGAGAGAGGGAAAGTGGGAAAGCAAGCTGCTTGATCTGGGGCTCGAATCACGGTCAGCCATGTGATTCGAGCCCCTAACCACCACGCCACCTGCGGGCACCTTACTCTTTTTTCTTTTTTAATCAAGAAAGTGTTTGAAAGAGGAAAACAGTGATTATTTTTAAGTTCAACTTTTTTTAATCGATAGCAGCTGTATGCCAGAAGAAAGATTGTGACATGGGGCTTGCCGATTGCCCCCTGCCTTGAGTGCTCCTGTGGAGCACAGTGCTTTAATTATGCTGATGCAGCAGTTGATGCAGATCCGGAGAAGGGCCTTTATGGGGCCTGCCTCCAATACTTGTCACCTTTTTCTTACAGAACTCAGATTCAGAGATTCCAGTGTGTTAAATGGCTCTAGGCTAATCTTGGGCGGCTCACTGTTAGGAGTGATAGTTTTCATCACAGAGAAACATCATTTTTGAACTCTGGAGAGTTTTAAAGTTCTTCCATGTGCCCCAGTTTCTTATCTGTTCAGCTGCAAATATCAGGCCCCCAGTGGCTGGAGAGAGAGAGCGAGAGTCTATTTTTAAAGTTTTTACTGAGTATCTCCCCAGTGTTAGGTGCTGAATGAATTTGGCATGTCATCGGATCCGGAATACACACTAAGCCTCACAGGGGCTTAGTGTAATTTGTAGGTATGAAATTGACCGGGTTTGGTTCCAAGAATGTCTGGAGAGCCTTCTAGAAGGCCACTCACTTGCTTAGCTCTGTACTGTACTGGGTTTCGTAGGTTAGGGCTGGGCTTTTTGGGTTTTATTTTAAAGGAACATTAATTTCCATAAAAGCATCTTTAAGGAAAAAGTGCTGAAATTCAGGGGCATTTAGTCCTCATTGTGTTCTAAATCCCTTTGGCATTTAAAACACTAGGAAATGAAATTGCCAAATTCTTAACATTTGAAAATTGGCTCCTGCCCATGCCTAGGCCTCACATTTCCCATGTGCTTGTTGGAGGAAATGTGCTGGGGGCGGGGTGGGGGTGGGCTTGCTAGGGACAGACACATGGGGCCAAGGAGGAGGAGAGGCTCTTCCAGGAGGTACCTGCCTCTTCCGGAGTCAGTCCGCTCTGTTCACAGGCTGAGAGGAGCCACTTGCACCATTAAATCAGTAACATCGTTGGGTATTGTGTTTGTGGAGACAGAGACTCCCCTGGGGAACAGCAAACTGAATTTGCTGTCTCCCTCCACCAGCTCCCAGAGGTCCCTGAGGGCAGAAAGTGTGGCCGGCCGCAGCCTCTGCCATTGCCCTTCAGTGGAGACCTAGCCTCTACTTGTTACACTTCAGGTCAACATCAGCGAAACGTCCAAGCTTCTAAGCTAGGCACTGAGAGGTCAAAAGTAGGAGCGTCTCTATGAACAACAGAACAGATGAAGGTGTTTGGAGCCTGTGCAGAGCCATGCCCAATAGGCCCACCTCACTCCTTCTCCAACTCCCTGGCCTGGCCTAACATAGCCGGTCTATTCTGGGTAGGAACCCCATCCATGAGGAGACACAGCCCAGGTAGGCCATTCGGCATGAACACACCCAGTATTGGGTCCAGGTTGCCCTACCCAGCTGCCATCTCTGAGGAAGGCGAGTGGGTAGGCCAGCACCTGTGGCATGGATGGGTAGCCCTTGCTCTGATAGGTTTTCATCTTCACCTCAGTCCTTCAGCCGTCCTCATATCCAGTGCACAGCCACACCTGTGCTCCTCTTTGACCTTGCCAAGGCCAGGACTCCAAAGCCTCTCCTGTCACCACCTCGAGTGGTTTCTAACTTCTCCAGGCCAGCAGGCTACTACTCAGTTGCCAGAATCAGCAGGCTGCCCAGCTCCCTTCTGTGCACCAGCTGTATCCGCAGGGTCAGAAGGCAGACTCAGCACGGCGGTGGCAAAGGTAGGTCTAGACGCTCTGCCTGCCTCCTGAGGTCTGGTCCGAGTGTCTATTTCCAGGGACAGCTAGGAACTTGGGCCTTCCAAACACGTGGCGGCAAGGATGCCTTTGTTTGTGACGTACACAAACACACCTGTTCAGTCTTTCTCTGCCTGTCTCCACCGTCACAGGGTCTACTTGGCAGTCTTTATTCTTCAGCAGAAAAAAAAATGGATTTTTATCTCTTTTGTGGACTGAGAGCAAATTGAGTAATTAACTTCATCCAGAGGAGATAACTGTCCTTCAGCTAGTGGATCATCTTTTAATATCAGATAAGGTTGAGTCCCAGAGAAGCTTTTATACAAAATCTATATTTGCTGGCACCTTGGAGAGCTTCAAGGACATGGAGAAGACCTAGAGAATTTGGGGGCTGAGGACTCCTCAACCTCCCATCTCCACACTGTAGCTCATGGTTTGGGTTGTTGAGGTTCTTCCAGGCTCTAGGTCCCTAAACTGAGCGAGATTAGCTTGAGGAGCTGGATGGTGGCGCAGTGGTAAAAGGCCACCGTGAGTATGACCTACGTGGGAAGATTCCGGGTTCATGTCCTGAGACCTCCTGCCCCAAGCATGTGGTCATACGAGTGTCCATGATCCAGGGCTGGCCGAGGCTGAAAGTAGATCACGGTGGCAAGACCCAGGGGGAGGGCTGCTATTTCTGTGTGTGCGTCCCTCTCTCTGCCTGTGAAGAAATAAAGTAGTAATAAGAAAGATGAGCTTGGGGAACCAGCAGTTAGCATAATGGCTATGTTGCTGGATTCCCACGTAGTTGACCGCGGTTCACGTCCCGGACCCGGTGGCTTAAAACTCACGCCGGACACGTGTGCGTGCGTGCCCAAGATCCTGAGAGGAGAATGGAGGAGAAGGGATTGCGGCGTGACAATCCCCCCTGGGGGGCGATTTCTCGCTTTCTGTCTCTCTGTCTCTTTCTGTCTGTCTGGCGAGCGCACGCGCCCTATAGCAAAAACCTTTCCAGAAAAAAGAAAGATGAGCTTGAACGATAGCTATTTCTGAATTCTTATCTTATTCTCACAAAATCTTATTAGAGGAACTTTGCAATGAATAATCTTCATTTTAAAAAAAGGCGCTCAGCTACAATGGCCAGCTTCATCAGAAAAGGAATGAGCAAAGGCTCCAAAGGTTCCCTTGTGCCCTAGATGGGGAAGAGGAGGGCGCTGTTAGGCTGGAGAACTGGGGCGGCATGTGACTCACTTGGTGTTCAGAGGGCATTGGGCTCCTGACAATGGGTGTTGAATACACACTGCCCCTGGGAGAGTCCTAGATCTCTCTCTCTTTCTCTCTCTCTCTCTCTCTCTTTCTTTCTTTGTCATATACCTGATGGTTTCTTGGAGAAGGAAGGTAAATAGACAAGGACAAAGGTCATTAATTATAAGATCCAAGTGTGACAGAAACCCTATTAGAACACATTTCTTCAAAAGACGTACTAGACATTTAGAACTGTTTCAACAGAGCTTAAAATTGTGAGGGAAGCCATGCAACCTTGTAAGAAAGAAATGCCAGACCGAGAGGGTGCTTTATAGACACTAATTTGATTGACTAGGCCTCCCCTGTTTCTGCACCACACAAAAGCTCTTGCCCAGATGTGGAGACACACACACCCACACAGTTGTGTACAAACACGAATCCAGAGAGAGGAAGAAACATGAATTTGCTCTTTGTCTGCAGGACACTCCCAGCCGTGGCGTCTCGCACAGCTGCTGCTGCAGGAAAAGGAACGGCACTTGGCCCCAGAGTCTGTTTATGTGTTTGAGCCGAGAAAGCGATTTTTGTTGCAAGAAGCTTTAAGTGAGACAGACAGAGTCAGAGAATAAGAGAGAGAGAGATAATTATCTAAATGATGTTCGTGCTATTATCGAAGACGAATATAGTTAAAATGTAATTAAATATGACGGGCCAGCAGGATGTAAGCCAAGCTTTGGAATGCTAATCATCAATTACCAAGTCCCCTTAGGGGACTCAGGGAGCTCTCTCTGTATGGCAGAGAGTGGGAGCGGGGAGCTCGGGGGTGCGGGCTGAGTGAGACGGGAGGTATTCGCACATCCCCCTCTCCCCTGCACTTCCAGACCCTCCAGAAGGTCCCTGGGATATGTACCTTTTCTGCAGCTGCCACAGGGGTTGTGAGCTTTCAGCCCAGCTCCTATGACCTCCTTGTGAGGAAGCTCCTCTAAAGGGAAAATGATGCTATGGACAGAGGAGGTAAACCTATTTACCAGAGAGGAGTTGAAGTCCCCTGCCAGGACACATAAGATGCCCACTCATTTTGAGGATCCCAGGGGAGAAGGCAGCAGAGGAGGCTGAGGCAGACTGTGCCGCGTGTCCATGGCAGCAGGAGGCTCTGGCATCCAGCCTGGGCAGGGGCCCACCGGGGCCTGGGCAGGGGCCCACCAGGCCGCACGTGGAAGCCATCCAAGTGAGGAGTTTAGAACGGATTCAAGGAGGGTCTGTTCCCAGAGAGTCTGGCTCTCGTTGGTCTGGGTTGTGGCCTGGGAGTAGGATATATTTAGAAGCTCCCAGGAACTTCTCATATGTAGCCAGGTCAGTTGAGAACTGGGGTCTCTCTGGAACCAGACTTCTGTCCACAGCCAAGGGGAAGGGAGGCAGCAGGGACTGGAGACCCTCAGTTGCTCTGTCCTTCCACCAACTTGTCTCATGGCCCAGAAGAGAAAAGGGTAAGAATGCATATATTTTTATGTCAGTCCTGGTGCTGGATCCCCAGAAAATGTTGAGGTTGGTGGGATTCCTACACAAGAGTTAAATTTAATGCTGTGTGAGCACTAGGTAAGGCTGGGGTGGAAACCTGGCCACCTGCTTAGGCCAAGTAGGTGGCAAGAGGGAGCGAGTAAGCAGGCCAGGGCAGGCTCCAGGGAGTGAGGGGGCCCGCAGAGGGCCTGCAGGAAAGGATTCATGCTTGCCAGGTTGTCCAGTTTTCAAGAGAAACCAGAAATCTGTTTTAGATGTGAAATATTCCAGTTTTTAAATGGTCGCTAACACAGCTTCTAGAAATCTGTCTGTGAGCCTCCTGTGTGCAGCCTTTGATCTCAGTGAACCTTTGGCCCATCGGCACGTGACCATCAATTGCCAACCCCCATGGCGTCTAACACACGCTTTTCCTAGTTCCTCAGGTCAACCATCAGGTTAGACCAACGTGGCCCCATTTTTCCTAAGCCTGGCACATAGAGGATTCTCAATACATATTTAATCGTTGTTGCATGGACAGACAAGGGGAGCTGGACCGGAGCGAGCCCAGCATTCTCCACAGTTCCAGGCAGCGAGGCAGGTATGGAGTCCCGTTCAGTCGTCGCATGGAATGAGAAAGGTGACTCCCAGCACACCAGGTTAGACAGAGGCCTGCCCACTGATGCGTCTGTCTGCGTTGGCCTCAGAGAGTCATGCAAGGGAGCCCTCTGGAAGGGCATAACAGGATCTGGGCTGATTTCAAGTCCCTACTGCGTAGAGCACCCTCTCCAGCTCTGCCTTGGGGCCAGCAGGGAAAGTCATGCGGGCCCAGTTTAAGGGCTGTTAAAATGCAGTCATTCCCACCTCACCGAGTCTTGTGGGAAATGCTCTCTCCCTCACATCCGCAGTCCATAGATCATCTTTAGATATGATTAAAGAGATGAATGTGGTCCTTGGCCCTTCACAACAGTGAGCCAGACAATAAGAGGAGCTCGCTTGAAGGGCCGGCGGCAGCTGTGGGGTCAGTGCATGAGGCACACTCATAAAGAACTGTCAGGATGGCGGGACGACTCAACGCTCACTCATGGCCTCTAATACTGTCACGTCTCAGTGCCACACGACGTGGAGAGGGCGCCATGGTCACTGCTATAAGCTCAGCTGACAAATGACAGCCTTTATGATTTCTTCCCTTTTTTGAGGATCTTTTCCAAAGGTTCATGTTTGCCTTCCAGTCCTGTTTCCAAAGGTAAATAAACCACGTGCCCTTTCTATTCCTCATCACCACCCTTTCTGGGCTCTGTAATTTTATTTTTTAACTTGTAATTTTAAAAAATTTGGGGGTCCAGAAGTTGGCATAATGGCTATGTCGCTGGACTCCCATGTAGCCGACCACAGTTCGAGTCTCAGCCCCAGTGCCTTAAACTCACGCTGGCCACATGTGCGTGCATGCCCAAGATCCCGAGAGGAGAATGGAGGAGAGGGATTGCGGCATAGCCATCCCCCCTGGGGGGTGATTTCTTGCTTTCTGTCTCTCTGCCTCTCTCTGTCTTTCTGGTGAGTGCACACATCCTATAGCAAAAACTTCTCAAAAAAAAAAAAAGGAGAAGAATAAAATGTCTGTCAAAGTTATACATGTCCATAGTTTTAAAAGTCAGGTAGATCTGCAAGACATAACAAAAAGCAGTCTCCTACTAAAAAAAAGAGTCCTACTCACCAAAGGCAACTGCTTTCCTTTTTCCTTTTGAAAAGTCAGGATATTCAAAGAGAATACATTTAATGTGGATTAAAATGTTAACACTGCGGAGGGCAATGTTGGTTAAAGTAGCTGGGTCCTACATGGCCCACAGGGCAATTTGAGTCCCGGACCTGGTGGGCTTTCAAAACACACCGGGCACATCTGCATGTGTGCCAAAATCCCAAAAGGAGGGCGACATGGAGAAGGGATTGCTGCATGACCATGCCCATAGGGGTGTTTTCTCACTTTCCCTTTCTCTTTCTACCTCCCTCCCTCTCCCTCCCTCCAAGGAGGATAAAATTAAAAAAAAAAAAAAAAAGTAAACATAGACAATGCAATATTTCCCTCTCATTCACCTCTTCCTGAAGAAATAGTTTGTGCATGAACAAATACATATATTTTGCACTTATTTATATACTTACTTATTTACTTACAGATTTTTCTATACCTTGGAGAGCGCTTGTATTTCCCTCCCTCTGGCCCTCTGCTGAACGGTCTTTCCTCTTAGGGACAGGGATTTACTATAATTTACTTCACCACTCCCTAGTGCTGAGCATTTAGGTTGTTTCTAATCTCTTGCTATTCAAGCTGCTGCAATGCAGTCCCTGTTCCTGTTGCTTTCTGTTGCCATGGGCATTTCTTAAGCTAAAACTGTAGGGGAATCGCTAGCTCCACGGGCATGTGCATTTTACATTTTGCTAGTTGGGGGTATGTCACAAGTTTATGCCTCCTCCACTAGTGTGTGTCATGGCTCCTGCTTTTCCCTACCTTGTCTGACATAACATTTGATCCAACCTGTAGATACTGATACTGAGGAAAAACATGGTCATCTGTTTTAGACTTTTCTTTTGGTCTGTACCTTCATATTTGTCAACTGTATGCTTACTCGGCCATTTCTTAGTTCCTTCACCGAAATCATCTATTGGCTTTCTACTTTGAAAGATAAGGGCTGAGCTACCTTACCCTTCTCCCTGGCAAGTTTGCACATGCTTCTCTGTCCCCCGTTCTCCTGCTTGGTTAGATGACAGCTTTTCTTCATGTGAATTTACTGTGTGATTATTGTTCGGACCATAGTACACAACGATCACCTTTTGTCCTTCATTTGTTTTTTCTGGAGTGGAAAACTACTTCATTTCCTGTGTTATCACCCACTGGCTTTCTGTGTACTTGCCACTGCTTCTTCCCCCTAATTTTTGCCAAGTTCCTGGTCTGGTGTTTTTGGTAAGCCTGTTTCTTTTGTCCCCCTTGACACATGCCCCTCGGAGCCACCTGCCGTCCCCTGTCAGTCTGGGTGGCTGCGCGTAGGTCCCTGGCACGGCTCTCGTCCTGAGCCTCCTGTTCCGTCGTTCCACGAACTTTGCTTCTGTTCTGTATCGGCTCCTCTGTTCTAGATCCCACAGCTTGCCTCGTTTTAGCTCAGTCCTTTGTTCAGTGAAACACGCGTTCTTCATTCTGTCCTCACGGTTGGCAGGAGTTGGCTGGGAGGAGTCCTCTGGCTGGGAACT
Organism: Tupaia belangeri chinensis; assembly: GCF_000334495.1. Taxonomy (NCBI): domain Eukaryota; kingdom Metazoa; phylum Chordata; class Mammalia; order Scandentia; family Tupaiidae; genus Tupaia; species Tupaia belangeri. The sequence goes on from NW_006159716.1 coordinate 6,708,851, forward strand.
AATTCTTCCCTCAGCATTTGGAAGGAAGTGCTCTGTTATCTTCTTACCCCAGAGTTGCTTCTGAAAAATCTCACGGGAATCCGATTCCCAGTTCTTTGTGCTGACCTGCTTTTTCCCCTCCAGAAGCATTTGAGGTCTTCTCAAGCTTCTCAGTGATATGCTCCGGTGTGGACCTCTTCTCGTTTGTCATCCCAGCTCCTCCCGGGCTCTGTGACTTGGAGACGTGTGTGCTGTGTACCTGTGAAAATCTCTCACGTGACTGACATTTCCTAGCTCGCGTTTTCTCTGCTCCTTCTCGCTGGCACACTGGCTAATCGGATAGTGGGCCTCCAGTAAGATTCTCTCATTCTCTTACCCTTTTTTTTTTTTTTTTCCTGTTTTCTATCTTCATCATTTTGTTTGACATCCTAGGAAATTTCCACAACTTAAGCTCCTAATCCTTTTGTTGAATTATTTATTTCAGCTCATAGTTTTAATTTACAAGAGCACTGTCTTGTTCTCTGAGTATTTCTTTTTCATATCATTTTATTATTTCAAAGGCATAATAATACCTTTTTTAATCTTTCTGAGAATATTAATAGGTTTCTTCTCTGAAATTTTATTGTTTACCATCTGGTATCTACACCCTCTGAGTCACTTTCTTTTCTATTTGCTTTTGTTTTTTTCTTTCATGTCAGGTCTTTCTTCAGTGGTCCTTAACTGGCTTGGCTACTCGCGTTTAAACGCTGGGCATTGAGAAAACTGGCTGGAAGTGGCCTGTGTGTGGGCGGATCTGCGGGCTTCATTGAAAGCTACCAGGCAGGGATTTGGCGTTTTGCTGGGACACCCTGGCCCCTCGTCACATCCTGCACAGTGGCCTGGCTACCTTCCGTTCCTTCCCCCGGGATGTTCCTCAAGCCCTGTGTGGCCATTTCCTCCATTCATGTGGGTCCATTCGTGTTAACAGAAAAAACTCCAGACAAAGTTAATTTAGCAGGGTTTAATCGAGCAAAGATCGCTTCGTGAATTGGGCAGCTCCAGAACCGGCCCTTAGGGACTCTGGGGCCACCACAACTCGGGTAACCTCTGTGGGCAGCAAAAGGGAAGTGACGTACAGAAAACGGAAACGAGGTGGGAACATCTGGATTGGTTGCAGCTGGGCAGTCACTGTTCAGACAAATGGGGTTCAAACAGGTGGCCAGCTGTGACTGACCGAAGCGTAATGGCCGGGGTTGGCCGTGACTCAGCTGCCTGTCACGGACCCAGGCTCCTAAGCTAGGTTTTCAGTTTAGATGCATACCACAGTAGGTTACCCTTCCCATGTAAGTCATCGGGATGAGCGTGGAGTTCAGTTTGGCTTAACGCTTAGTACCACTTGACCAGGCACCTTCCATAAATGGGCTACGTGAAATGGTCTCCTCACACTGCTCCGAGTCCCCGTAGCCCCCTCAGCTCTGACAGATTTATTTGTCTTGTCTTCTCCCACCAGCATGCAATCCCCTTGAGGACAGTGACTGTTCCTGCTGTGTCCCCAGGGTCTAAATGGGGCCTATTCCAGAGTAAGCACATGATAAATACGGAGGGAAGGACAGGGAGAAGGAAGGTGAGTCAGCGTCTCTAGGACCTTCCTCATGGGCTGGTCGGAGTTTCCGAGAGGGACCCCAGGTCTCCTGCCTAAAGATGGACCCTGGGGCTCACCATCTGCTGCATTCGTTTCCCTGCAACTCCTGTGTTCTCAGCTGCAGGAGCCCAGCCTCCATTGGTCCTGGGCTCCCAGAATCTAGACCTTCTCTGCTCAGGATCTCCAGAGTGAGATATCCGCACCTCTCCACCTGCACGCAGAGGCGAAGGAGGGCTCCTCCCCACTGTGTGAGAGGGAGGGAGCTTGGGGAGTGAGCATGCTCTAGTTACCTGCTTCCAGCCAGTCTTCCTGGCTCGACCCCCGCACACCCCCATTTTCAGGGGTAGCTGGCGACTGCAGGGCCTGAGCCCCTCTGCGGCTCTGCAGTGTGAACCTGCTCACTTCCTGTGTGTCTTCTGTCTGTGGTTCTGACTCGTGCAGATGGCTACATCTCCTCATCCGGCCTCCTTGTTTTGTGGGCTTGTTGAGCATTTTTAACGTATAACACATATTTCACGTGAAACATGTTCCTACTGCCGCCTCAGAGGAGGGAGCCAGGTGAAGCCATGTGTTCGGGTGTTCGGTTTGCCGTGTGTAACTGCCAGTCTGGCCCTGGCCAGGATTCCCTCGAGTCCGCCTCCCCAGCGCTCAGCAGGCATGCTCGGAGGTGCTGGCGCCACATTCCCGTTCCAGCGGGCACCACAGCGTCCTGTGGTGGCCCAGGTCAGAGGAGAACCGGCCCCCTCGGCATAGGACCGCAGGATCCCCAGACGAGGCGGAACAGGCTTAGGATGGAAAGCCATTCTCACCACGCTCTGCCCCCTTCTCCTCTTGTCACCCCAGGCTCCTGTGCTGTCCCCATGATCCAGAGCCTCTCCCACATCCCTGCCCGTGTAGGTGGCGAGGGCACACTCCCCCCCCAGACCTGCCTCTCCTGTCCCTACTCCTTCAGGCAGAGACACAGCGGTCCAGAGCTGGCAGCACACCCGGCAAGTCCGTACCTTACTGGGAGGTCAGCTCCTTTCTCCTAGTTGTTTTTGTTTGTTTGTTTGTTTTGTTTTTGTTTTCTTTTTTGAGAGGTTTTTGCTTTAGAGCATGTACACTTGCCAGGGAGAGAGAAGCAGAGACAGAGAGAAAGCGAGAAATCACTCTCCCCCGGGGGGATGAACACCGCCATCCCTTCTCCGCCCTTCTCCTCTCAGGATCTGGGCACGCATATGCGCCCCACAGGAGTTTCAAGCCACCCTGTGGAAGTCCAGGGACCTGACCACTACACCATCCGCTGGCCCCCCCTCAGTTTTCATATGTGCAGTTTAGTTCACTCTACCGCCAGTAAAATCTTTCTCACATAAACAGTCACTGTTTTAATCCTTTTCTTTTCCTTTTCGCTCTTCTTATTTAAAAACTGTTTAAAACGCACAAAAGAATACAAAGTTATTTAACTTACACTGACAAACTCGTCTCCCAGAATGGACCGTAGTTAATATTTTTCACGTCTACTTCAAGTCTTTTTTATTTTAATCAAAGAAATGAAGCATTCCCGTTAATGTTGAAGTTCCCTTTGTTCCCTGTCAGCCTTCCTGTTCCTTGTCCACTCCTCAGAGACTACGACTGTCATGAATTTAGAATTATCTTTCCACAATATCTTAAAATATTTGACGTGTGTACATTTTCATGAATAATGTACAGATCTGTGTGTGTGCAATCATCCTGTGTAATTGTCCTGTAACTCACTTTTTAGTACAGGTCAGGTGTCCATCATCTGAAGTGCTTGGCACCGAAGTGTTTCGGATTTTTACCTTTTTTCCAGATTTTTTGATATTTGCATATTAAAAATGACATAACCTTGGAGATAGGACCCAAGTTTAAATCAAAAGTCTCTTTTTCATATATACCTCCTGCACAAAGCTGAATGAACTGTGTTCTGCACCTGCAGAACTTGACTACAACTTAATCACGTGTGGTCTGGTGTGTGGAATGTCCCACTTGTGGCCTCATGTTTCGGATTTTAGAGCATTTTGGATTTGGGGATGTCTGGTTAAGAATGATCCCCCTGTTCAGCAGCCTGTGTTGTTGGTCTGTCTCGCTCCCTCTCAGTCTCTCTGTAGAGAGAGCACCTGTTGAGCCTGCCCTCTTCTCCACTTTGCGACTGAATACGCCGGCACTGGAGTGGCAGCCAGCGTCCCTGTGCTCTTGTCACATGCCAGGCAGCTTGTGCTTTCTCGGTGTCTTCACAGCCCTCAGTGCTGATGGGCACGCATATGCGCCCCACAGGAGTTTCAAGCCACCCTGTGGAAGTCCAGGGACCTGACCACTACACCATCCGCTGGCCCCCCCTCAGTTTTCATATGTGCAGTTTAGTTCACTCTACCGCCAGTAAAATCTTTCTCACATAAACAGTCACTGTTTTAATCCTTTTCTTTTCCTTTTCGCTCTTCTTATTTAAAAACTGTTTAAAACGCACAAAAGAATACAAAGTTATTTAACTTACACTGACAAACTCGTCTCCCAGAATGGACCGTAGTTAATATTTTTCACGTCTACTTCAAGTCTTTTTTATTTTAATCAAAGAAATGAAGCATTCCCGTTAATGTTGAAGTTCCCTTTGTTCCCTGTCAGCCTTCCTGTTCCTTGTCCACTCCTCAGAGACTACGACTGTCATGAATTTAGAATTATCTTTCCACAATATCTTAAAATATTTGACGTGTGTACATTTTCATGAATAATGTACAGATCTGTGTGTGTGCAATCATCCTGTGTAATTGTCCTGTAACTCACTTTTTAGTACAGGTCAGGTGTCCATCATCTGAAGTGCTTGGCACCGAAGTGTTTCGGATTTTTACCTTTTTTCCAGATTTTTTGATATTTGCATATTAAAAATGACATAACCTTGGAGATAGGACCCAAGTTTAAATCAAAAGTCTCTTTTTCATATATACCTCCTGCACAAAGCTGAATGAACTGTGTTCTGCACCTGCAGAACTTGACTACAACTTAATCACGTGTGGTCTGGTGTGTGGAATGTCCCACTTGTGGCCTCATGTTTCGGATTTTAGAGCATTTTGGATTTGGGGATGTCTGGTTAAGAATGATCCCCCTGTTCAGCAGCCTGTGTTGTTGGTCTGTCTCGCTCCCTCTCAGTCTCTCTGTAGAGAGAGCACCTGTTGAGCCTGCCCTCTTCTCCACTTTGCGACTGAATACGCCGGCACTGGAGTGGCAGCCAGCGTCCCTGTGCTCTTGTCACATGCCAGGCAGCTTGTGCTTTCTCGGTGTCTTCACAGCCCTCAGTGCTGAGTACTGTGCCACGTAGGAAACGGAGGTGTCACGGGACTACCCCTTGCTCGAGCTTAATTTGTGATCCGCGCGTGTGTTTGTGTGTGTGCGCACGCGTGTGATCCTTGTGTTTCTAGCCACTGTGGCCTCCAGTCATGACATGGACCCCTAAGTGAGCTGTCAGTAACACTGTGTGACTCAGGAAGATAAAACCCAGGAGGCAGCGGGAGTCCCAGCCCCTAACGCACGGGCAGGTCCTCGTCAGGCCCTTGGGTTGACAGCACAGGCGAGCAGTGATTAAGTCCGTCTTCTGTGTTGACTCTCCACCTGGCAGCTCTGGGTCGCTGGAGATGACTTATCCTCTCGCTGCCTCAGTGTCCTCACCTCTGGAGTGGGGTTCAAGCTGGCCGCCTACCTACCCCACAGGTCGTGTTGGGAACCGAATGCGAGATCGTCATTATAAAGCACTTTGTAACTCGCACACTGGCCTACAGATGGGAGAAGCTTTCGGGATGACTAGCTTGGCCCACTCCTCACTCCTTATTACCAGGCCACCTACCACGTTCCAGCTACATCCCATGGCTTCACATGCACCAGAGTGCTTAATCCCCATTCTAAGCAGCAGCTTTAGAAAGATCGTTTTAAATCCCTTGTTTTTCTGGCTTGTTTAATTACTGCTATGGCAATAACATCTCTTTTTCTCCCTTCTTTAAACTGCATATGTACAGCATTTCAGCCTCATTATGGAAGAAATTGGGTTTTGTGGGCCTGGGAACCCCATCAAAACGTGTAGTTTTATTTCTATGGAAAAACTGCTTCCAAGTGTCATCAAACGGCCAGTCACAGGGAAGTTTTGGAACACCACCAGCCTGTAAGGTGGGCCCACTGTGCTGCTCTCACTGTCCTCGGATTGATTTCCTAGAAGGGCAGCTAATCTCCTGGTGAGAGGATAAGCATGCACCCCAGGACACCCGCAGGCACCAAGCTCAAGGCTGTCCCCAATAAACACAGGCTCCATCCCTCCCAAGGCCAAGAAATGAATACTGATGGACTTGCCTTGAGTGGCCCTGGGAACCTCCGTAGTAGCTGTGGAATCGTACTTGCCAACCTTGATGACACACAGATGACCCCAGGGAAGCAGCGTGCCTTGTCCAGGTTTATTGGGGTGAATGGTAATTATAGTAGTGATAACAATATCACCTAATACTGCTTTAGCACTTGGTAGATGCCAACACTGTTCTAGATGTTTTACATTTGTTAATGTACATAATCATTGCAAAACTTTTTTAGATAATTGTTTTTATTTTCCTATTTACAAATGAAGAGACTGAAGCTCAGAGATGTTAAGCAATTTGCCTAATGTCATAGAGCTGGTCAGAATCCAAAACTGAGATTTAAGCCCAGGCATCCTCAGGACCCATGCTTTGAACCACCATGCCATACTGCCCCGGTCCATGAAAGACCAGGAGTAAAACCTGCTGTCTGGACTGTTACCCCATGATCCTTACAAATCTACTTTGTTTGTTTTAGGCTTTTTGCCATAGGGCACGCACACTCACCAGAGAGACACAGACCGACAGAGAGAAGGAAAGTGAGAAACCACCCCCCACCACCACCAAATGGAGGGGGGATGGTCACACTGCAGTCCCTTCTCCTTTCTTCCCTGGGGATTTTGGGTGCACACGTATATGTGCCCAGCATGATTTTCAAGCCACTGGGTCCAGAACTCAAACCACAATCAGCCATGTGGGAGCCCAGAGCCTCAGCTCCATGCCACCCGCCGGCTCCTCTGCTTTGCATAATCGTACAGTGCTGGCATTTCCCATGGCTTCTCATCGTGTCATCTGCCTTAAATCCTCGAGCAGTATGCAAGATAGGTACTTTTTCTTTCTTTTTTTTTTTTTAGTGCTTTTGTATATATTCTCCCAAATTCAAACAATACAGAAAAAGTACAAAAGTAAAGTAAGTGATTCTTGAAATCCCTCTACCCAAAGCTAAAACGTCATTGACATTTTGACAGTTATTCTCACAGGTATCTCTTTTTGAACACACATGTGTGTAGACGCATATTTACAATGGGCTGTAATCGGGACCTTACTCTAAATGCATTTTTGTGACCGAGTGAGCAATATTATTTCTGCTGGCCTCAGAAAAATGAAACTACAGTTTGCTGTGTGAGCTCTCAAAGAAAGGCCCACGGTCACCTTCTGACACCAGTTACTCGTGTTCAGACACCTGGCCCTGCCTCGGAACTGTGCAGCCGTGCCCCTGAGGCTCCCGAGCTTCCGTGGTCCGCCCTGAAAGTTCTGTGTACTGAGAAGAGCCCTGGGTCTTGGCGAGTAGGAACGTTTATGTAGCTACCGTTAAAGCCCAGTAAAAATGGCCGCCAACTTCCATAGAGGCTAAGCGGCGGTGACTCCTCACCCTCTGGAATCTCCGCTGAGGCAGCCTCCTCGAGGTCACACAGTGCTTGCCGATGCGGCTCCGTTGAGGCAGTGACTTCCAGTGCCACCCAAACCTTTGCCAGTCGAGCGGCATTTAAAGTCATTTGGAAGGAACTTGGAGGCCCTGGAACCTGATCATTGAGGAGGGAGACAAACTCATTACCTCATCCTTCCCGGCTTCTCTCCGTGCTGATCCTCTGATCTGAGGCTCGGTATCCAGTTCTGCTGAATATGAAATCATATATGCAGCTCTCAGACTGCGTGAGTGAAAACGAACTCTAATGTGATTAGATATTAATGCACCGTAATGGAGGATTGCTATTAAATGGAGACCTCCTGATCTTATTACTCCACAGCTGCTCCCTCCTGCTCAGGCTGCTGCCCTGCTGGCCCTGCTTCCCCGGGCAGAAGCCAGGGCAGTGGTGCCAGAGCCCCAGGCCACTGCAGGAGCCTGGCGTGAGGGTAGAGAGGAGAGATGGGGAGGGAAGGGACACCAGTTAGGGCCCTGCTCTGCCCAGGCCAGGACAGCTCACTGGAGGCTTCTCTCTGGCACTGCTCCAGCCTCATGTCTGTGTCGTGGAGAGGGGTGGGCAGGCCTCAGACACTGTCCTGGGCCTGCTCGCACTATCAGAGCCACTCACACGCTGAGAGGACCAAAAGCTTCCAAGCGTGACTTCCAGCCTCTCGTCCAGAGCCACTCAAACACGTCACAGGCACAGGGCTGGAGAGCCCAGACAGCACTGCACTATCTCCTCCACTCCCACCCCATCCTTCCTGTGCAGCTGTGACTCGAACCTGAGCTGTCACACCACTGTCACGGTCCTCGTCCTGTTTCCATTCCTGGAAGGGTGGTCTGAGAAGCAGGCAGTGGACCACCCGGAGCTTCCTTCAGGGTCAGGGGTGGAGTTCTGCAGACGGGGTGCAGCACAGTGTGGTCCTCAGCCAGGGCGGCTCCCTGTGGGGAGGGCAAGAGTCTGAGGTCATTAGCAGCTTCTGTAAGTGACCATGGCCTGAGAAGCCCTGCGGCCTGCAGGCTGGGTCCCATGCAGCAGGTGGACAGAAGTCAGCCCCCCATGAGAAAGGGCCCTAGTGCAGGCTCCGGGAGGGCCCAGTGGCACTGCCTTTCTTGTATGAATAATAGCATTTTACGAAGAGAGACATTTTTCTTATTTTATTTCCAGAAAACTGCTTTCTGAAGCATAGACTTTGCACATAGGATGGTAACGACTTTTTAATGACCTGAAGGGGACTGGTGTCCAGGCAGCAGCGAATCAGTCTCAGTGGGAGGCTCATAGTGAGAGAGAAGATGGAACACCTGAAACCAAAGGGGGAAAAACAAACTGCAAATACCTATATTTTCTTTGCTAGCATTACTTGGTAATTAGACAATTACAGGAAGCGGCTTCCCAGCAGCTGGCATTTCCACTGTGCGAGCGGAGGAGGGATGGCAACAACTGCGAACCCCTCACATTTATTATAGAAAATATTATTGGAGTTCGCAGTCGTGGGTGCGTGCTCTCCTCCCATGCATTCTGATGAGCTGCGAGTGCAAGCGCGAGAGTAGACCTCCTCTCGGGGAGCTCGCATGCACTGCTGGGCTTTCGGGGAGCCCACCTGCCCAGGCTGATCAGTGAGGAATTGCTTTTAAAATATTAGGGCTACTTTTTTTTAGGTTTTTTGTTTTGTTTCTGTTTTTGCTATAGGGTGTGTGTGTTCACCAGAAAGAGAGAGACAGAAAGCGAGAAATCATCCCCGAGGGGATGGCCACACAGCAGTCCCTTCCCCTACATTCTCCCCTTGGGATCTTGGGCACGCACATACACACATGTGCCCGGCATGAGTTTAAGCCACCGGGTCCGGGACTCAAACTGCAGTTGACTACATGGAGTCCAGTGACATAGCTATTATGCTATTTACTGGTCCTGGGGCTACTTTTGAGATCACCTAGAGAAGGCCAATCCAGAGAGCTGGAGGGCTGCGTTTGGAGGAGGGAAAGGAAGGGTAGGAGGAGCCTGTGAGAACTTGGCTCCTTCCCCACGTGCCACCACTCTTGGGAGAAGGCTCAGACGGCATTGAGTGACCCCGAGTGCTAGGACTCCACAGCCCTGAAGCCGTGTGCAGAGCGCCCCCGCCGTCTGGGAGCCAGCAGCACTCAGGTGGTGCACTGTGTTGGCTTTCTGTGTGTTTCCTCTAGAATGAAGTGTCATGGATCTTTGCATCTTCTGTATCTAAATAGGAATACATTCTCTAAGGAAAAAATACAATGTTCTTTATTGGTACCAAAGCTTTCTGATTCTGAGCATGAATTTCTGGACATGAATTATAAATAAGCATTGTGTTGAAGGGTCCCGGACATTTTCAAATTGCCTTCCTATTGTCTGAATAACCTTTTGCCTTGATCAAATAAAACCTTGTTCATTTGGCTCTCTTCTAGAGAAGGTAAGCTTTGAATGCATATGCTTGGATTCTCGGATGTTCATGTTTGTGGCACAAAACAGTTGGTGATCTAGGTAGCTAGAAAACAGCCGCTGGTTTGAGCTTAAAAGCTTGCTGGGGAGGATCAGCAGCTGGTGTAATGGTTATGTCGCTAGACTCCCATGGAGTTGACCGTGGATCAAGTCCTGAATCCAGCGGATTAAAACTCACGCCAGGTATGGGAGCCTGCATGCCCAAAATCCTGAGAGGAGAATGGAAGAGAAGGGATTATGGCGTGTCCATCCTCCCCGGGGGAGGGGGGTATTTCTCACTTCCTCTCTCTCTCTCTCTCTCTCTCTGTCTCTCTCTCTCTGTCTCTGCTGCCCACACACGTTCTATAGTAAGAAATTTTTTTAAAAGAAAGAATAAATATGTAAGCTCTTAAACACCCCTCTGAGCTTCTCATCTGCACGTCCCACAGGTGGCTGAGTAAATGCATGCTCCAGGCTATTTGGAAAACTCTGGCTTTCTACCTACGAAGTGCCTCCTTGCCCTTCAGGCAGCACCCAGAAGAGGTGCCCCACACTCCCAGGGCCAGGGAAGCTTCCCGACGACCCAGTCAGCAGACACAGACGAGCAAGCTGTGTGCTAAAAAAGGAGATTGTTCCTTTGGATTT
>NW_006159716.1:6719988-6752676 GCF_000334495.1 Tupaia belangeri chinensis
CAGGCAGTGGACCACCCGGAGCTTCCTTCAGGGTCAGGGGTGGAGTTCTGCAGACGGGGTGCAGCACAGTGTGGTCCTCAGCCAGGGCGGCTCCCTGTGGGGAGGGCAAGAGTCTGAGGTCATTAGCAGCTTCTGTAAGTGACCATGGCCTGAGAAGCCCTGCGGCCTGCAGGCTGGGTCCCATGCAGCAGGTGGACAGAAGTCAGCCCCCCATGAGAAAGGGCCCTAGTGCAGGCTCCGGGAGGGCCCAGTGGCACTGCCTTTCTTGTATGAATAATAGCATTTTACGAAGAGAGACATTTTTCTTATTTTATTTCCAGAAAACTGCTTTCTGAAGCATAGACTTTGCACATAGGATGGTAACGACTTTTTAATGACCTGAAGGGGACTGGTGTCCAGGCAGCAGCGAATCAGTCTCAGTGGGAGGCTCATAGTGAGAGAGAAGATGGAACACCTGAAACCAAAGGGGGAAAAACAAACTGCAAATACCTATATTTTCTTTGCTAGCATTACTTGGTAATTAGACAATTACAGGAAGCGGCTTCCCAGCAGCTGGCATTTCCACTGTGCGAGCGGAGGAGGGATGGCAACAACTGCGAACCCCTCACATTTATTATAGAAAATATTATTGGAGTTCGCAGTCGTGGGTGCGTGCTCTCCTCCCATGCATTCTGATGAGCTGCGAGTGCAAGCGCGAGAGTAGACCTCCTCTCGGGGAGCTCGCATGCACTGCTGGGCTTTCGGGGAGCCCACCTGCCCAGGCTGATCAGTGAGGAATTGCTTTTAAAATATTAGGGCTACTTTTTTTTAGGTTTTTTGTTTTGTTTCTGTTTTTGCTATAGGGTGTGTGTGTTCACCAGAAAGAGAGAGACAGAAAGCGAGAAATCATCCCCGAGGGGATGGCCACACAGCAGTCCCTTCCCCTACATTCTCCCCTTGGGATCTTGGGCACGCACATACACACATGTGCCCGGCATGAGTTTAAGCCACCGGGTCCGGGACTCAAACTGCAGTTGACTACATGGAGTCCAGTGACATAGCTATTATGCTATTTACTGGTCCTGGGGCTACTTTTGAGATCACCTAGAGAAGGCCAATCCAGAGAGCTGGAGGGCTGCGTTTGGAGGAGGGAAAGGAAGGGTAGGAGGAGCCTGTGAGAACTTGGCTCCTTCCCCACGTGCCACCACTCTTGGGAGAAGGCTCAGACGGCAATGAGTGACCCTTTCCCTACCCAGCTCCACCCACATCCCTACCCTGCTTCAAAGCTCTTCTCATCCCAGAAGCCTCCTGGGCAGCACCCACTCCCTCTGCCCTGCGCATCTGATGAGTCACCAGGTCACTCTGCCGGCAGCCCCCTGAGGTCGGCCCCGTATGGCCGATGCACCAGCCGCGATCACGTTTGTGTCTGGCGGCACTCTCGTCTCGGTGTGAGCCTGGGCTGCACTCTGCTTGCCTTGGGAGACAGCCCTGAGCTGCGTTCTGAATGGGTAGGAGCCTCCCTCCCCACACCTGGGGTGGAGCCCTGCCCCATCCCATCCCTCCCACAGCCCAGGCCCCCAGGACAGGAGACCCACCCTCCCTCCTAGTGGGCTCGGCCCCCTCAGCCCAGCAAGGGCGGGTATACGACACCTTCTAACCAGGCCACTGTCCTTTGCTCTCCCAGGTCCTGGCAATCAGTAACTTTCGAAAGGCAGCCTGCCTCCTTCATCCGAATCGTCGGAACACACAACACGGCAAACGAGGTAAGGGTGTCTTTTGTGCGAGGCCTGTGTTTTCCACGATACCCAGGTAAATGCTGCACCTCGAGTTAAGTGGAACTGTTTGTTCTGCCCGCTAATGGCCTGTTGTTCAGACAGCCCGGCACAGAAGCCAGCCCTGCTCTTGCACAGTGGGGATGTCATTATCATTTCTGGATGTCTCTTCACTGGCTAATGAAAGCCAATTCCTATTGCTCTGCTCATTCCTACCAGCCTCTCTGTGGAATTGGCCACCACAGAGACCTTGAGAGGTCAGACACCCCATCTCTCACTACAGAGTCCTCAGCCTCCCAAAGGACAGCAATTTTATGAGGTTCCCTGACCCTCTGAGCGTGGCGTCTGGCAGGTGGCCATGTGTCAACTTAGTTGCTTTTCATTCTCTCACTTTAATAGAGTCATTGTGTTTTTTGCATATACCTCGAAGGACCTGCAGTGAAAGACAGGAACATCAGGAATGGTAGGGTCAAATCCAGGTAGGGGCCAGCAGGTGGCATGGAGATGAGGGTGCTCAACTCCCACAGGGGCAACTGCTGTTCTAAAATCAGCCAGCGTGTGTGCATGCATGCCCAAAATCCCAAGAAGAGAGCGGAGGAGAAGGGATTTTGTCACAGCCATGCCCGCAGAGGGTGATTTCCCACTTTCCCTCCACTTTCTCTGGCGAGTGCACACCCTGATGGTAAGATCCAAATAAAAATAAATTCAAGAGGTCAGTGAGAAGTGTACAGAGAGTAAAAACTCTGCCATTTCACCTTTCTCTGCTCTTTCCCAGAACTGGACAGGACAGGCTTCGTGGGGTCCCACCAGGGTACTTGCATGGGCCTGAGCTTGGGGTCTCATGTGGCACCATCTTGAACCTCTTGGTATCTGAGCCTTTGAGATCTGCTTTGTAAGGGAAGCTCCGTGTGATAGTGGAGCGCACACCAGGGGCTCAGAGCCTCAGCTCACACGCCGTTCTGTCTCCTGATGCCTGGGCCCTGCCTGGCTCCCTCATCCCATCCTATGACTACTGCCACCCTCTAGCCTCAGTGGAGACCCTGACATGGGTGCAAGTCACAGGATAGGTTCCTGTGAGGGGCTGCACTGGCTTGAGGGTACGCTGTACCTGAGGGAGGGCAGTGTTGAACAACAGAGAGGACATGGCATGCCAGGGCAGAAGAGAGACTGGGAAGAGGAGAAAGCTCGTTTCCTGCTTTCTGAACGCGGGGCTCTGCGTTTTCGTTTTCAGCGGGATCTCTCATGTTACAGAACTGGCCCTAGATTCATGCACTGTGTTCTTGGAATCACAGTTGTCCCAGAGCACGTCAAGGTGTTCCTTGTGCTTAAAAAAGCATTTTAAATGTGAAATTATTGTGATCATTTATATTCATTTTATCTTTGTATTTATTTAGAACAAAAATGACCCTCACCCACTGCATATTTCTTGCAGAGAGGAGCTTATAAACAGAGCCCAGAACTTTTTCTCTACCTCTCTCAAAACAAATCTGAAAGTTCTAAAGCAAATCAGTTGATATTTTTTAAAAGCAAAATTCAAGAATTTGAAACATTAGGTCTTAAAAACACTTTTTTCTTTTTTCTGATAATGCAACAGAAGTGGGACCAGCAGTTGGTGTAATGGCTATGTCACTGGACTCCCATGTAGATGACTGTGGTTCAAGTCCCAGACCCAGCGGTTTAAACTCATGTCAGGCGTGTGTGCGTGCGTGCCCAAAATCCCAAGAAGAGAATGGAGAAGAAGAGATAGCGGCGTGGCCATCCCCCCCCCCGGGGGGGGGTTTTCTCAACTTTCTATCTCTCTGTCTGTCTCTGTCTTTCTGGCAAGTACACGCGCCCTATAGCAAAAACCTCCAAAAAAAAAAAAGATAATGCAACAGAAGTAAATTCAGATCTGTATTTTAATATATATTTGACCACCAGACCAATATAATTACAATTATTTTTCAATAATTCCTCAGTTTTTCTTACCACTTAAATTGCATTGAATTAACTTTACTAGTTTGAAAACAATTGAAATCTATCTTTACATAGTAATATATTGAACTAAAATTTAAATATTTTTAACTTGCAGATCTTGTTTTCTTATGCAATGTAGCTCCCCGAAGGATAATTTTCCCCCTTAATTCCTAAATGGAACTCTGAAATTTGATATTACAAGAGAAGTCCTCAAGTCAGAAAGGACAGAGGAGCACGAGGGTGAGCCTGAACAGGGTCTACTTCTAGACCTGCTGCCAGCCTCGATCCTGTCACCTCAGTGACTGAAAGAAGAAAAAAAGAATTGGGGGCATTTTCTTTGAAAGCTATTCCATTGGGTTGACAGAAAAGTCATGTTGTTGGGGGTTTTTTTAATACAAAAACACGTTGTGACTTTCTGACAACCTAACAGATGAAGGAGAATTTCCCATTACAGAGTCTCGTCCAAGAGTGTCTGTGCAGGCCCCACCACTTTGCTGGAGGCTGGGCCAGCCAGCCAGTGCAGAGTGCTGGCTAGCAGGTCACTCGGTAACTGGTGGTCTGTCACGTTTGGCTCATGAGTAACTTGCTTAGCTGCCTTACTGAGTCAGTTATTGACCGGGGAACAAAAGCCTCCAAGCAGTTTTGCAAATGAGCAACATCCTCCATCACAAAATGAGTCATGAACAGAATCATGAGGTGAGATCTATAACCTGTATCGTTCTCAGAACACACAGGAAGGCAGAGGTGAATTTCACTTGGCATCGAGAACATAGCAACCCTCAAAGAAAGCAGTCTTGACTGCAGCGGCGGGGGCTCTGTGCTGTCTGGAAAAAGCATGGCCTGGTTCTTGGTGAGGACCTTCTCCTTAGTCATGTTTTCTCGTGGCCTTCCTTGGTGTGTGTGCTGAGAGAGAAAGCTCTAGTCTGTCTCTCATTTTTTTTGTAATTTGCCAGAGGGCATGTGTGCCAGAGATAGTCAGAAAGGAAGGGTGCACCCTCCCAGTGGCTCATGACCACACAGCAATCCTACCTCTGATTTCTCCATCCCATCGGGATTTGGGGCCTTGCACGCGCAAGCACCTGATGTGTTTTTCAAAGCACTGGGTCGGGATTCAAACTGTGCCATTGGCCATGTGGGATCTGACTCCCTTAACCCCAAGGCCACAGGGCCAGTCCTTACTCTTCATAAGTTACTAATTTTATGATGGGAGATCTACCCTCAAGACCTCATCTAAACTTAATCACCTCCCAAAGGCCTCACCTCCTAATACCATTCCACTGGGCATTAGGGTTTGAACGTGTGGATTTGCAGGGGAAGCAGACATGCCATCCCTAACAGTGACCTTCATTTAGTCCGAGCCAGGCCTTGTTTTCCCTTCCCTGCTATATGTCTGTGAACTCAGAGACTGTGTGCTGTCTTCAAGAAGTACAGATGGGGAAACAGCGGTTGGCGTAATGGCTATGTCACTGGACTCTCATGTAGTTGACTGCAGTTCAAGTCCTGGACCCGATGGCTTAAACTCACACCGGGCATGTGTGTGTGTGCACCCAAGATCCCAAGAGGAGAATGAAGGAGAAGGGATTGTGGCGTGGCCATCCCCCCTGGGGGGTGATTTCTCGCTTTTTGTCTCTCTCTGGTGAGTGCACGTGCCCTATAGAAAAAAAAAAAAACTCTCAAAAAATAAATAAAAGGTACAGATAGAATTGCTTTTGGGGGCAGAAAGGTAAGACTTTCTGAGTTCATGAAAGAAAGAGAAACGTGGGCGAGCACTACTGGCACATTGCCCAGGTAGGCCTGCTTTGTGCAGGTCCTTCCAGCCCACAGAGCAGGAGATGGGGGAAGCACAGATCGGAGGGGCTCTGTGAGAGGAGGAGCCATCAGAAGAGACAGTGTCTGGGCTGCTTCGGAAAGGTGAGAAGTAGCCTGAACAGTGTGGCAGTGGCCTTAGCTGCTGGCTTTGTGGGGATACCTTAAGTAGTTTTTCAGGCCCGGAGCCCAATGGGTTGACAGATGTGTCACTGTGACATGGAACCCACCCCAGCCTCTTGACACTTGAGGTGCCATTGGAACAGCAGAGGGGCTCCCTGGCTCTGGGGCGAAGGCAGATGGGGATTTCTTGCCCATGGAGGCATGTCTGTCTCGCTCTGGTTGACCAGGTCTTACTGCGAGTCGGCTGCATGTTAATTTTCCCACTCCCTCCAACTGGCGGCTGGCAGTGACTGGCAGCCCCAGCGGTCTGGGGAGGCTCGGATTTCCTGATCACCTGTTTTGGCACGCTTCTGATTTCCGGCAGGGTTCCACCCCTCCTCTGGGAAGTGGACGTCTGCCACTGGCAGCTGTCTCTCATCCTCCTTTGTGAGCACCACACGATGAATTCATTGAATTTTTTTAGCTACGTTTACGACTTCTGTCGGTAAATTCCCCCAATGCTTAGCTCTTAAAGACTCCGCCGCTTCCTCGTGACCTCCGCTCCCTGCGTACTCGGCATTGGCCTTCTGTATCTCGGCTCCTGCAAACACTCTGCTCCCACTTCCTGCACTGCCTGTGTGGTCCCCCTCGGCTCCCCTCTTGGCTGTAATCTCGTGCTTGGCCTGGCCCTCACATGGCCCATCCTTCTCCCCTGTACCCTTGAACACCTTTGTCCCCGTCCCTGCTCTGCCCACTTCAGACTTGCTTTGTCTTGCTTCCTGCCAACACTGGAGGCCAGACATGCCAGTTTTCAGCACATCTGCCCCCCGGGATTGTTTTCATCCTTTGGATTCTCCCTAGTGTCCCTGGCCACGTGGTTCCCTTTGCCTCAGCCCCTCATGGCCTTCGTCGCCAGCTTAGTGATCTCGTGGTCAGGCCGGCCTGGTTGCCCGTCTCCCTCCACCGCTCCTGTGCTCAGCCACCCTCGACGAAGCCGTTGACCACCCCCGTCTCTCCTGTCTGGACAGCGTTACAAAGTGGGCCTCGTCAGCATCACCCCAGCATCGTGGCAGACCCCACCCACCTCCAGTACCATGCCACACAGCCGCGCTGTTCTAACTTCTGCATCTCTCACCAACCTCTTCGTTTTCTCTTCATTGATTATCTTAGTGAAATGATGGGCCATGCCCACATCCTCAGAGAAATGCAGCTGCTCTCAATGAGGTCCAGTCCGTGGACCTATAGAAACCAGTCAGTAGTATGAAAAGACACACATTACACCTATTTCTTTTTACGGTTTTTAAGAAAACCCAGGTTTGAGAGAAAGTTCTGGAGTGATTTTTTCAGTAGGCAGGGGGCTCTGGGCTAAGCATCCCTGGGAGCTAAAAGGGGCTGTAGCGGAAGCACTCTCTGCAGTCTAGAAAGACAGGTTCCTGCTCATAAGGACCTCCAGGAGAGCTTTGCTAAGTCAGTAACAGAAGTGAGGCTGGCATTGACAGACTATAGGCAGCCCAGGGCTCTGTTTCTCTGATTGAATGTATGCAGTGAAGAGTCAGGCATGTCATATTTATCTCCGTATCCTGGGCACCTAGCATGGTGCCTGGCACATGTGAGCATAGATACGTGTTAGCTGAATGAATGAAAGTGATTTGATCTGTATGTCCACCTAACTGTCTCCCAGCCAGGCAATCAAATAAAGAAATAAAGGAAAAGATTTAGAACGACTTCTCACTATCAAGAGACCATGGCGTTCCAAGACAGAATTCCTAAAGTTATATTTAGGATTTTCTTAAAAACTTGTGTAAATGGGAGCCAGCAGGTGGCAGGTAGTTAAGGCACTAGCCTCCCACAGGACCAACCACAGTTCAAGTCCCAGACCTGGCAGCTTGAAAATCATGCCAGATGTGTGTGCCCAAACTCCTAGGAGGTGAAGGAAGAAGGACTTGCAACATGGCCATTCCCCCTGGGGGGTGATTTCTCACTTTTCGTCTCACTGTCTCTCCCTGGCAAGAGCATGCACCCTATGGCAAAAACCTAAAAAACAGGAACTTTGGTACATGGAAATGCATGAATGCCATTTATATCAGTATCTCCAGGCCCTATTCCAAGCCCTTTATATTTATTATATGATTTAATCCTCACATGTGAAGTAGGTTCTACTTTTTACTCTCAAAATCTTTGGCACAACTGTGGAGCGGTGGGCAGTCCTCACCCAGGGCTGTGGGAGCGGGACTTGGTCCAGTCACCCTGAAGAGCAGGTCGGTGTTTTCTAGTGAAGTCAGACGTGCACGCATTCACCCCGTGAGCATTTCCAGTGCTGTGTGTATTCACTGAAGAAGCTCTTGTGTAAGTTACAGGGGTAAGAGTGTGTGCCCACCATAGCGGTGTTCATTCTAGACCTGGCGGGCACCACCCGATCATCCATCCACAAGAGGACGGTCGGACACGATCCATGTGGATGACATCACAGCATGTCCAAAGGAAGTAGACAGGCACTGAGGAATGCACATGGTGGGATTACATTCCTGGGACCCTCAAGACAGGCGAAAGCGAGCTGCAGCATGTGTGCGTATTCGGGTGGTGAAACCACTGAGAAGAACAAGTGAAGCGGCGATGCTGCCCCAGCCGGTGTTGTGGTGTCCTCAGGGTGGGGGACTTGGATCAGGAAGGAGCCCAGGTGGTGTTTCTGTGTGTGTACTGCATAATTATTCAAAAAACTGTACATTTTTATCTTGGGCATTTTTTACTGGTGAGTTTTCACAAAAATATTGGATTTGGGGCAGTCAGGTTGCATGGCGGTTCATGCAGCTGGATCCCACAGGGCTACCTGCATGGTTTAAGTCCCAGACCTGCAGCTTGAAGGGCACTCTGGGTGCATGTGCATGTATGCCCAAAGTCCTGAGAGGAGAATAAAAAGAAGGGATTACAACATAAGCATCCCTTTGGGGGGGGATTTCTCTCCCTCTGTCTCTCTCTCTCTGGCAAGCACATGTGTCCTATAGCAAATTAAAAAAAAAAAAAAAGTTCGGTTTTAAATCAACAAAAAGCACAGAGAGGAAACCGAAGGTCACCCACTGCGGAGTGGCAGAGCCGGTGTGATCCGGACAGCGTGGCTCTTCCCACGGGGCTGCCGTGTCTCCCAGAGAGGCATAAGATAGAGTAACATGGAAGCAAGCCCAGCTCCGCCCAGGCCGGAACTCGGGGAGCGCTCGGAGTCAGGCCCTTGGAGCACCTGGTTCTGGTGGGCACAATTCATGTACCAGCCCGTGCCAGCTCTCGGGGAGAAGCCAAGGCAGGCCCTTCCTGTGGGGGACTGCAGCTTCGCCACCTGATAGAAACCAACCGTGAAGAGCACCTCAGCTCTAGTGACATTTCAAATGGCCTCGCCCAGTCGATGGTGGGGACACAAGTGCAGCGGAGTGAACAGAGGCAGTGGCAGTGCTGCGGGTGCTGTGGGTGGAGGCAGGGCCGACCCTGAGGAGAGGATGAGTTTTCTTCACCCACAAAGTGGATCCAGCGATCCCGGCCCCTGCGGTGGGTAGACATGCGTGAGACTGTCATGGAGTGTTCTGGAGGGGGCGGGTTGCAGATCACTGAGCACTCTGCCGCCCGCTGTGTTAGGAATAGTAATTGGCCTGTGAGCTTGTCGCAGGAGGGTCTGTGCGAGCCGGCACCAGCAGGACAGAAAGTCTGCAAGTGGCTGCTTGAGCTGCCCTCCAGGACCACTCAGCGCAGAGCCCGGAGTGAGGCAGAATTTATTTACAGGCTTCTGTCAGGCCAGTGAGTGGCTCTGGGTTCCCAGTGCCATCCTCGTTCCCATAGCAACATGTGGGACCAAAAAAAAAAAACAGAAGCACACTCTCTAAAAAAAAAAAAAAAAAAAACCTAAATAAATGCTCCTTCCTGGACTGATGATAATTATTTCCCAGTTCTGGCCTCCTCCAGGTCTGATCACACCCACTGTGGCTCCCCAAGGACTTCCCCTGCAGCCTCCTCTAGAGGATCTGCATCAAGCCCAGAAGGGACCTCAAAGCAGGCACACGCTGGTTCCCAAGGCCAGAATTCCCAGAGGGTCAGCAGCAGCCATGAAGCAGACATCCCAGTGGCAGAGCCACCGAGAGACTGAGAGCAGGTGGAGAGGTGGCCCCTCCCACCGAGAGCTCCTGGTCTGCGAGGAGAGGCAGACGGCTGTCCTGGGGAGAACCGGGCCCTCCGGGGGTTTCACATCCCAGTGATCGGGAAGGCATGCACACAAAGAACACCTGCTCGAGAACAGGAATAGTGGAAACAGACCCAGGCTACAGACGGCAGCACAGATGCCTGTGTGGTGGGCGCCAGGACCGAGTGCTGGGCCAGGGAGGAGGTAGCTCTGGGACCTGGGCACAGGGACAGCCAGGCCAGTGGGCAGCTTAGTGTTGTGAGTTTGCATACAAGTCCTATCAGGAGGATTTGATTAGAGTCTGCCTCCCACTCTGCAGAGGGCAGAGACAACATTCTGGGGACATCTTTGAGTCCCCAGCCCAGTGCCTGGCACATGGTAGCCTTCTTCCATAAGGGACCAGAGCTTTGGTGCAAGATTACAAAGGAAATCAGCTCTCAGGAATCACTTCTGACAGTCTGGAGCTGGAGAACAACCATGGCTGCAACTCCATGTCCTTGGAAGATGGTAGGACTGTGGTGGTGATGGGAAGTCTGGAAGGAGGCAGTTGCAAGAAAACAGTGTGGGAAGGAGCAGTGGGAAGTGAGGAACCCAAGCAAACACATGGGTGTGAGGATTACACATGCAGGTGGGCAACCAGGAAGGGCTGGCCTCAGAAGAACCAGCTACGAGGAAGGGGGCGCAGAGTGTCTAGGCATAAGCTCTGAGCAGCCACAGTGTGGGCAGGAAGGTGGGAATGAGCCGAGGAGGAGCCAGACATCCACGAGAGGGAGGAAGGCAGGGGACCGCAGCGCTAGTGCCAGCTTCGCCCTGCCGGGCTCGTGACCCCACCAGGTCACTTCCCGCCCCTCAGGATGCTTGTTGTTAAGGACACAGAATTAGATCTTAAAGGCTCCTTCCCAGGGAGACAGGATAAAGATGCATAAAAATATTCCATAATTTATAAGAAAACCTTTTTATGGGAATCTTTATGCTTCAACATGCACTTAGAAGGATTTCATCGGAAAAAGAAAAAGCGACAACATGAGCACAGATTGTCTTAAACACCACACCCTCCATACACCTGTTGTGTTGGGGCAGTAGTAATTGAGCTCCTGGTCTGCGAGGAGAGGCAGACGGCTGTCCTGGGGAGAACCGGGCCCTCCGGGGGTTTCACATCCCAGTGATCGGGAAGGCATGCACACAAAGAACACCTGCTCGAGAACAGGAATAGTGGAAACAGACCCAGGCTACAGACGGCAGCACAGATGCCTGTGTGGTGGGCGCCAGGACCGAGTGCTGGGCCAGGGAGGAGGTAGCTCTGGGACCTGGGCACAGGGACAGCCAGGCCAGTGGGCAGCTTAGTGTTGTGAGTTTGCATACAAGTCCTATCAGGAGGATTTGATTAGAGTCTGCCTCCCACTCTGCAGAGGGCAGAGACAACATTCTGGGGACATCTTTGAGTCCCCAGCCCAGTGCCTGGCACATGGTAGCCTTCTTCCATAAGGGACCAGAGCTTTGGTGCAAGATTACAAAGGAAATCAGCTCTCAGGAATCACTTCTGACAGTCTGGAGCTGGAGAACAACCATGGCTGCAACTCCATGTCCTTGGAAGATGGTAGGACTGTGGTGGTGATGGGAAGTCTGGAAGGAGGCAGTTGCAAGAAAACAGTGTGGGAAGGAGCAGTGGGAAGTGAGGAACCCAAGCAAACACATGGGTGTGAGGATTACACATGCAGGTGGGCAACCAGGAAGGGCTGGCCTCAGAAGAACCAGCTACGAGGAAGGGGGCGCAGAGTGTCTAGGCATAAGCTCTGAGCAGCCACAGTGTGGGCAGGAAGGTGGGAATGAGCCGAGGAGGAGCCAGACATCCACGAGAGGGAGGAAGGCAGGGGACCGCAGCGCTAGTGCCAGCTTCGCCCTGCCGGGCTCGTGACCCCACCAGGTCACTTCCCGCCCCTCAGGATGCTTGTTGTTAAGGACACAGAATTAGATCTTAAAGGCTCCTTCCCAGGGAGACAGGATAAAGATGCATAAAAATATTCCATAATTTATAAGAAAACCTTTTTATGGGAATCTTTATGCTTCAACATGCACTTAGAAGGATTTCATCGGAAAAAGAAAAAGCGACAACATGAGCACAGATTGTCTTAAACACCACACCCTCCATACACCTGTTGTGTTGGGGCAGTAGTAATTCTGCGTCCTCAGCTGGCCCAGGGAAAGTGTCCACAGAGCTGGCAGGTGATGCCTGGGAGCCGCCGAGCTGAGAGGCTCATCGCAAACTGCATTCCAGTGCTGAGCCAGCAGCCAAGAGGACAGCAGAAATCTCCAAGCAGCTGGAGCTTTTTAAGACAAAGGGTCAAATGACGTGAAGAACTGCCCGGCCACACAAGCCCGCATTGTGGGGAGGCGGGGGCCACGGCCGGCCTTTCTTGGTAAGGCCACATCTATCAGGTGGGGAGATTCTGACATCTCAGAAATCTGGGGACATGAGAATGTCCCTTTTTCTTTGTTGATTTCTTACTTCTTCAAAAAAATAACTATAAAAGATACCTCTACCAGTCTGGCTGAAATTATGCCGAGAGAATAAGGTTTTCTCTTTCTCCAGAACTCTGGAGTGTACATACGTAAGAAATGGCGGTCAGGAATCCAGGGCTGCCTGCGGTGCTATGTATTTGGAAAGTTCTTTTTCTAGAACCTTCTAAGCAGTGGAGTTCCAAATCTATAGGTCCCCTAACCTGTGTAGATATGGGAAAGTGACATTGGAAAATATTTTAAAATGAAGCCTTGTATAAGCATTGTCACCCAGAGACTTATTTCCACATTTAGTAGGAATAAATACTTGCACAAAATATTTGGATAGCCCATCATACCTAAGCAAGACTGAAAAATTATTGCCTATAACTTGGAAATGTCTGTTTAGAGGCACATATAAAACAAAAGTTTATGAAAGGGGATGTTGTGTTGGAAGCACTTGGTCTTCCTCTTTAAAGGAATAAAAGTAAAACATCTCTGCCCTGAGAGGGGCATAAGGGAGACGTAATGGCCACCGTGCTCAGGGTCACTCCAGGTTGCTGAGTGCTGGGCAGGTGTGCCACGCCGGCCACCGTAAGAGGGAACTACGGCATCGTCGGAGGACTGTGAATCAGGCCGCGGCTTCGTGTCTGATTTACGGGTGGACATGGGGGTAGCTGTCTACTTTATAAAGATACGCCGCCTCGTAAACGTAAGATGGAAGCTCGGATCCGCAATGCTATTCATATGGTTGGCATGAAAGCAGGCCGGAAATGACTCGGGGAAAACCAGGAAAGCAAGGTGGAGTCGTTGATCAGCCTTTATCAAGTTCTCCCAATTTCTTCTCCAGTTTACTGTGGACACTTAGGCCAGCTTGCGAGCTTGGAGATCGTCAGGCAGGAGTGCTTGGGGAATCCCTCTGAGGGAAGGCAGCCCGCAGTGGGCCGGGAGGAGTTAGCCCGGCACCAGGATGGGGCTCGCTCATTCACAGACTTCTGCGAAGGGTCATGGAGAGAACATCCCAGACTTTCCAAAGCATGCCGAGAATTATGGCTCCCAGAGAGACAAGGCAGTGATGATAAACAGCAGCCACGGAAGGACACCGGATTGTGACTAAGGCAGTGTCGGATTCGTACACACGACTACATTCCAAATTAGCCGGCTCCTCTCGGGGGATAGATCCCGAGGCCATTGAAGACGGTTCAGCGAAGGTGCCCCTTTGTGAGCAGCGGCAATCAAACAGGCTAATGGGATACATGATTGCCAAAAGGGGAAGGGAAAACGAGGCGGCGGCCGCCGGAATGGTTTTGCATAAATCAGCAGCGCGCCTCTGCCCTGTATGCCTCATTCACTTCTGGTCACATCCTTCCTGAGGGATATTGCAGTCTTGGGAATGTTTGGAGGAAAGAAATTGAATCACACGGGTTTCTGAGCGCAGAGACTTGACTTGGCTGTTCCTCCTCGAGGGAAGCCCGGAGGTGCCCGGGCAGAGGAAGTGGGCTGAGGAGGCTGGTGCGGTGGCAGGGGCACACATCCCGATGCCTCCCGCCCGTGGTAGTGAGGACGCGTCCAAGCTGTCGGTGCCCTCCTCCACTGTCAGTGTCTGTTGAAAGAGCAGAGGCAGGACCATCAGATGGCATAATGGTTATATCGCTGGACTCACGTAGTCGACCGGGTTTCAAATCCTGGACCCAGCAGCTTAAAACTCACGCCAGGCACGTGTGCATGCATGCCCAAGATCCCGAGAGGAGAATGGAGGAGAAGGAATTGCAGTGTGGCCATCCCCCCTTGGGGGTGATTTCTCGCTTTCTCTCTCTCTGTCTCTCCAGCGAGCGCACACGCCCTATAGCAAAAATCTCTATTAAAAAAAGACCAGAGGCATCGCAGCCTCCCTTTTCTCAGGCGTCTCTCCCAGGGGTGGGAGCCGGTTGCAGGCCCAGCCCTGAGAGCATGGCCGCCAGTGAAGGAGCTGGCGTCTCCAGGACAGGCTTTTCACAGTGGATCTGGGACTAACTTCAGAAAATTAGCAGAGGCTTCTGCCTTTAAAAGCCAAGAACAGAGTCAGGACCTCCTGTTGGAGACTCATTTTCGCCGCATACAAGTCTGAAGATGCCCCAGGTCCCAGGGACACCAGCCCTGTTCAGGATGGTCACGATGCCATGCAAATAGCGTGGCGTGTCTGGCACCTGCAGCAGCCCAGAGCTGGGAGCTGTAGGCCGACACTGCAGCCATGTTTGGGTCGGGGCTGGCAGGCTGGATCATCAACTGAGATCACTGAGCCAGGCACACGGTGCCACCGGGAATGTGGTGCTTTCTCTGGGAAGCCCACTTTTGTCTCCTCTGACTGGAAGGCCCTCTCTGTCTGCCTAACTCCTCGAGGCCGAGTGCACCCCCTCTTCCCTTACCCTCTCAGAAGCTGAGGAAGTTTATGGCACAACCGACACGTCACCCACCTGGCACCATGCGGGTTCATGGCAGGGCAGGGGCCTGATGTGGTGAGAAGGCCCAGGCGCCAGGGCTGCTCACCCTGAGGCGAGTCCTAGGTCCCCCACTCTCCAGATGGGCGGATGCCCCAGCACAGGGCTGCCCCGTCCCACCCTGCAGTTCCTGGTGGCGGGGACACCTTGACAGACTCTAGACCCATGAGGTCATCGATGATTGATAACCAGAAGCAACAGAAGGATCCGTGCGAACCCTCGGCCTGAGTGTAGGGCTGAGTAGCCATGCCAGGAGCCTCGGACCTCTGCCCTGGCTCTGCAGCACCGCCGCCGGCCACTCCTCTCCGTTTCCGGTCTCACGAGGCTGTTGTCCAGTTCCGTCCTTTGTATTTCTACATTTTGTACCAGAGGGTCCATGCGCTCACAGGTGAGAGAAAGTGAGAAAGCACCCCCTAGGGGATGGCCACTCTGCGGTCCCCCTCCTCCGTCAGAGACCCTGGGCATGCTCACATGTCCTAGGTGTCACCCAGGCCTCCAGGCCCAGGACCCTAGCCATGCAGGGGCCCAGCAGCCTCACCCATACACAGGCTGCCCCCACTCTGTTGATTCCAAATGTTCTGCCTCAGGGATTCCAAGGTTTAGGGTTTATTGTCATCTACCTCCTGTCTTTACTTACAGTATTTGAACTTGTGACCTCACATATGTATTCCTTTTTGTGATGTTTTGAAATGTAAGAAATATAACTTTTTCAAGAGTCCTTTGTCTCAGAGAGTCCCTGGCCCCCTGCCCTGTCCCAGGCCGGGCCCTCTTCCTGTCGCCCTGGGCCTGCCCCCACCCTGCCCCACGTACCCTCCCTTTCTCTGACAGTCACCTTTGGCTTCAGAGCCAACAGAGTCTTCTCCCTGACTTTTTAAAAATTATTTTATTTAACTTTATTTGTTATTACTATTTTTTTTAAATTTGACCAGAGAGAGAGGGAAAATGAGAAAGCTACGAGGTCTGGGACCTGAACTATGGTCAGCCATATGGAAATCTAGCGTCTTTAATCACCACGCCACCTGTTGGCCCCACCAAGCCCTTATTGTCCTAACCCTTTCCTGCTTGGCTGCCTGGTCATTCTAGACTCAACTGGGACGACTCCTCCCCAGGAAGCATGGTCCTCTGATTCCCAGGATGGCTGCACCCTCCACGACACCCTCGGCCGCTGTGTGCCCACAGCTCCTTCCTTGCCCACTCGTGTCTGTGGGCCTCGCTGGATGGTGGCCCTCTGGGGGGCCAGGGCCTCGCACAGCAGGGCAGGACGAGGATGCCTCGTGGGGGTGGCATGACGCAGGCTGCACCTCCCACGCCCACTCGCAGTCTCAGCCCTCCGCCCTGCTGCGTGCGGCCTGTTGGTAGACCCCAGCTCTCCTTCCCACCGTTTCTCCATTTGGAAAGCGCACCTCTTCGCTTAGAATCTTCCCCACACGGTTTGTGACTTGATGGAACTACTGCCTCCTCGTGTTGCCTTTGAGCCTGGCAGGGCCCCCCATGTGGCGCCCACGCTGAAGTTAGTCAGGATTCTGGGTCACAGTCAAGAGGGCAGCTCTGACATGGCCCGGTGGGCCGTCTGGTGGCTGCCCCCAGCCGCACCGTGGCTACCCAGAGCTGCAGGGGAGCTCAGTCAGGAAGTTAAGGACTGGGCCTTCCACTGTCCCCTTAATTCAGATGGAAGAGCCTGCTGTGAGTCCCGTGGTGTCAGGGAGAGAAACAGCCACGGGAAACACAAAACAGCCAGTCGAGATTCACTGCCACTGTTGGTAGTTGGGTCAGGAATAACAGCTGTTTACATTATTAGTTAAAAATAGATCCATCAACCGGCAGTTGTGCAGTTAACACCTCGCAGGTTAGACCAGAGGGGGATTCGGCTGGGGATGGTGATGACGGAACCGAGGGCGGCAGGGGAAGGCAGACCGGCGCACACGTGTTCCACGCCCGCCATGGGTACACTGTCCCGGGCTTCTCCTGCACGGCGGAACAGGTGCCACCCTGGTCCTCGGGGCTCACATCGCTGGTGGGGACTCTGGCACAGGGAAGAGGCCATCCTGGAGAATTAGCTCCAGACCACTCTGCGATCTTCTTCAACTTTATTTTCTCAACTTGGGGATTTTATTGATTTGTTTATCCTTGTGCAAAGCTCTGAGCTGGAGAAAGGACGACTAAGCCTTGGTCCTGGGCCTTGAGTCCAATTGGAACTGACAGATCAGTAGACGGAGGCAGGCGGAGAGGGGTGGGCCCTGGGCCTGGAGGCGCCCCAAGGCTCCAGGGCTGGTCGGGGAAGAGCTCACCTGGCAATTAACAGGACTGAAGAGAACCTCACAAGAGCGAGAGGAGAGAGAAACCATTCGATACAAGAGGGGGAGAGCTTGAGAAAAGGTAATGAGGAGGAGGACAGATGTAAGTCAATTCAGGGGTTAGTATCAGCTGCGGCTCTGAGAGGCAGCCCCTGGAGATATCGACGGAGCAGCGAGAGCGGGGATTACACAGATAACCGCTGAGAGAATGCGATGGGACAGGGTAGAGAGCGCCAGTGTCAGAGGCTCCAAAATGCAGCGGCTCTGAGAAGCCACCGCACATGGGCACGGGGATGAAGTGGGACTCAGTCATGTTGCAGAAGAGAATGGGGTGCTTGCTCGGTTATGAGAAGTGGGGTTCCAAGGAGCAGCAGTGCACCCTCTGGGCTCCCCCCACCTCCCTGCTCTGCAGAGGCTGCCGGCCACCTGCCTTGGCCTGGCTGTGTGTCCAGCACCCAGAGAGGAGAGCACTTGTAAAGCGAGAGGGACCGCATCCTTAGCCCGCACCCCACGCACCCAGAGGTGGCTCGTTACTTCAGACGCTTAAAGAGTGTTAAGCTGATGGAGAAGAATAGATTAGTAGCTGTCACTTTGAGGAAGATTTTCAAATTTACCCTGGCTGGCTCAGGTCAGAGCTATTGGCCCAAACCATGGTGAAACCCCGTTAAAGGCCGTCCCGCCTCACCTGGGCCCATCTGGCTGTTGACAGCTAAGCACCTGCAGGCGGGCTCAGAGGGGAAGAGTATTCCATACAGGAGGGAAGGCGTAAGGATAGAGGGGAAGGAGCCCCAGCCGCAGCACTAGGGGTGCACCCGAGGCCCGCTGCGAGGCAGCAGCCAAGCGCCTGGCCTCTAAGGAGAGAAGTCGCTCGCTCTCACAGAAGACGCCCACTGCCAAAAGAGGACAGGCCAGGGAAGCGTGGGGCTCCGTCCGTCTTCACGTTGGAGTTTGAAATGTGAAATGTGAAGCAGTGGTCGATAAATGAATTGAAGTAGGAATGTGGAAAAAATTGTGATGCGGGAAGGTAAGCACAGAATTGATATTTTCAGTATAATTCCGCAGTTGATACTCCATTCGTCTCCTCTGCAAACCTGACCCTGCAGTAGACAGGTCTGTGTGGGAGTGCACTAAGACACAGAGCTCCCAGAGAGAGAGCAGCCACTCACCCTTGTCCCTGTGGTCCCTAGCCCAGCTCCCGCAACCTCCAGTCTCTCTGCATCTCCCCAGTTCTTCCTCAAGAAGAGAAGCAGGGGGCCGGCCAGCCCTGCCTGTTTCCACCCACACTGGGTACCGGTGCCCTGTCTTCTGACAACGTGGGCCCTACCCGACAGTGGACGTGCCACACGTGGCTGGTCTAGTGGCAGCTCAGCAGGCCTCTAGGAGGAAAGGGAGATGAGCCGTGTCCCCCCAGGAGCACTGGGGCGGCAGCAGAGTCCCCTGCCCTGGCAGGCTCGGGTGTGGCCCTGCCATTCACGGCTGTCCATATAACCCCCAGTGACCCCCACAGACCTTGCAGTGTCACCTCAGCTGTGCACCCACGTTAGATGACTGTCCAAGTTGCATCATTCACTTACAATCTAGGGCTCTTGGCTAATGCGGAAATCTAAAGACCTGAGAGAACTGAGGAACACAGCAGAGAGCACGGTTTGGGAAGTCCGGCTCCATGAGGTGGCCATCTGGGATCGGCTGCTTCTCGCAGCTGGTCTTCCGCCTTCTGTCTGCAGCTGTGGGGCCCCTGGTCGCCCGGCCCCAGTCCCTGGTGACCATCTGTCTCCCCTGGTGTCAGTTCCTGTCTCATCACTGGCCCCACACAGCCCGTTTCCCTAAGGCTGTGTGTGCCATCAGGCCCCTCAGACACAGGAACTTTCCTGTAAGTGCCATTGCACTGAGGCCCGTCTGCACCCCACGGCCTCTGGCTGTGACCCACCGCTGGCGGCCCCTCCTTCAGTCCGTGCAGCAACTCCTGTCCCTCCCGGCACCCTGAGCCAACCCCCTATGCCAGCTCATCTCAGCCTAAATTTGAAGCTTTTCTCAGGTGTGTCCCACTTAAATAAATAACACTTTTTTTTCTTCCATGAGTGAGAAAAAGAGACATCCAATAACATCTTAGTGACATGGACTGCCCCCAGCCTCAGCCCCCCAGCCCCAACCATGAGTACTTGCGTGCCTGGCATCATCAGGGACTCCCAACATGAACCAGAACCCTCCTGTGTGTGTTAGTCTCAAAAATGTTGCATTTCTCTGCTGTGCACCGTCTGTCCCCAACTGCATCCTTTCTACGTCATCTCTCACAAGTAGCTAAAGTCTGTATGTATCTCTCATGGGCCGTCGCTCCTGTCTCAGCCTCTGTGGCCTCCTCTTTATAGCGCTCACCCCTGCCCTAGGTGACAGCCCTGATCCTGAGCTGGTTGCCCTCCTCCTTACCTTCCATCTCCAGGCCGGCCTACCCTGCCGGGTCAGTCTCGGCAGAAGGCGGTACCACATCACCAGCACGGGCACTCATGAGGCCAGCATCTTCGTCTCCGAGCTCACGCGCAGGTCTGCCCCCATGGGACGTGCCCAGTGAGTACTTATGGAATGAGTGGCCGTACACGTTCCTGCTCCAAAGCCCTTGCGGGCTCCGCTACTGACCCCCTTCCCCACCACCCCCAGACCACTCACCTTCTTACCCGTTGGTCAGATCTTCATCTCGGACTCCCCAAAGCCTCCATAGTTTTTCCTTTGCCTAAAATACTTTTCAATCCCTAAACATCTCCTTCAGGTTCTGCTTGTTACTGTTTCCAAAGAACTATATCAAGGACTTCGCTCCTCCTGAGAGCTGTGAGGCTGTGCCTTCAACATTTTGTGTAAGCCCCCAAAGAGCCTTGGGAGGAGGGCAAAACTATGCGTGTTTTAGGTCGAGATGTAAGATCCTGTATCATAAGTCAAATACAATTATTCTCGTCAGTGAGATCGAAGAAGTAAACACTTACATGATGGAAAGAAGACTGACTAATTAGAGGTCGCGCATCCCTAATTAAAAGACTCCAAAACCTAAAACTTTTCAAGCACCAACGTGACGCCACAAGTGGCCACTTCTGTGCCTGACCTCACATGACAGTCACAGTCACTATACTCCCATGTAAAATGTCATATAAAATTACCTTCGTACAGAAAGTGCATATGAGACATTCGTGTAGATCATGTTTAGACTTCCGTCCTAGCCCCCAGATCTCTCATTATGTATGTGCAGGTATTCCCAGATCTGAAAAAAGTATGAAATCTGAAACACTTCTAGTTCCAAACATTTCAAATAAGAGATAACTCAGCCTATATTAGGAATACATATTTGGCGGCATGATTTGACAAAATAGATTTTTAACTAACTCTTGGAATAAGGCACATTGGATCTGAAAGTAATTGTAGTGAAGTTTTACCATGAGTTTTATCCAGGTTATCTTGAAAATATCTTTCTAATTCTAGAAAGATCCCAGCTACATTGAAAAATTGACCTCACTCATGTAAAGCTCTGCTGTTCTGAATCCAGAGCGCCTCACTTAGGCCAGGTACAGTGCCAGCAGGGTTCCAGGAGGCTGTGCCCATTGACTTCCCATGGCTGTGCTCCCCACGACGTGGTGTCAGGGAGCTCTGGGACGATACACCAGAATAAGAGGCTGATGAGCAGACCTGTCGTGTGTGAGGTGGCCAACGGCGCTGTGAGTTCAGGTGCACTCTCAGGCGATTTTTAAAAATACAAAATTCAAGTATCTACAATAAAAATTGATTTCCTTGAAACTGGCAGAATGCTCCTTTAAAAGTCAATCATCATACCCCATACTGAACCCACTGCAATGGGTGGGGTTCCTGCCCATTGACGAGCTCAGGACAGGCTCCCAGAGAGTGGACCCTGGAAGGGCTTGGTGGTTGGCAAAGAGAGGAGTTGCCCAAGCCTGCCCTGCCGTGAGTGACCGCTGTTCTACTCTCCTTCCATAAGGTCAATATTTTAGCTTCCACATATGATAAGAAAATGTGGTATTTCTCTTTCTATGTCTGGTTTATTTCACATTAGATAATTTCTTCCCAACTTGTCTATCTTGCCTTGAATGACAGGATTCCCTTCTTTTTTAAGGCTGAATAATACTCCGTTATGTCTGTGTATGCGTGTATGTGTGTGTGTGTAATCTATACATATATATGTGTTCATATATATATTTTTTTTCACATATTCTTTATCTGCCCATCTGTTGGTGGGCACTTAGATGGAGCCCATAGCTTAGCTATTGGGAGTAGGGCTACAATAAACTTGAGAGTACAAGTGACTGTTTGGCATACTGATTTTCTTTCCTTTGGATATATGTCAGTCATGGGGTCACTGGATCATATCAAATTCTGTTTTAAGCTTCTTGAGCAACTTCCATACTGTTTTCTGTAATGGCTGACAATGGCTTGCATTTCCACCGACAGCATATAAGAGTTCCTCTTTATCATTATCCTTACTACATTTGTTATTTTTTGTTTTTTAGAAAATAGATAATAGTGGGGCCAGCCAGTGGCATGGTGGTTAGGTAGCTGGATCTCACTTGACCAACTGTGAGATTCAGTCTGGACCCAGTGGCTCGAAAAACATGTTAGGTAAACCTGTGTGCCCAAAATCTCAAGAGGAAAGTAGAAGAGAGAGGATCGAAGCTTGGCTATCCACCCCCTGGGGAGGGGTGTTTCTCATTTTTCATATCTCTTTCTTTCTGTCTTTCTGCAGTGAACACATGCCTGTAGCAAATTTTAAAGAGAAAAAAAAAGGAAAAAAAAGTAGATAATAGCTCTTCTAACTTGGGTGAGAAGACATTTCATTGTGTGTTTTATTTGGATTTCCTGGATGATTAGTAATGTTGAACATTTTTAAATATATCTATTTAAATATATCTATTGTATGTTGTCTTGTGAGAACTGTCTGTTCAGATAATTTACCCATTTTAAAATCAGATTGTGTGTTGCTGCTGAGTTGGTTTATTTATGTTTTTTTTTGTATATTCTGGATATTAATCACTTGTCAGATGAATAATTTGCTCATATTTTCTCTCATTCTATAAATTGTCTCTTATTGTTGATTATTTCCTTTCCTATAAAGATTTTTAGTTTGATATAATCCTATTTTTGTTTGTTCACTTGTTTGTTTTTTAACTTCCATTGCCTGTGCTTTTAAGGTGTTAACCAAAAAAAAAATTTACCAGACCAGTTTACTGAAGTATTTCCCAGTTATCTTCGATCCATTTTGAGTTGATTTTTGAGAGATAGGGGTTTAGTTTCATTTTTCTGCAAGTGGATTTCCAGTTTTCCCAGCACTATTTGTTAAAGAGACTGTCCTTTTCCTAGTGAATGTTCTTGGCACCTTCGTAGAAAAGTGGGTTGGCCATATACATGTACATGAATTTGTTTCTTAT
Source organism: Tupaia belangeri chinensis (assembly GCF_000334495.1). NCBI lineage: Eukaryota > Metazoa > Chordata > Mammalia > Scandentia > Tupaiidae > Tupaia > Tupaia belangeri. The sequence goes on from NW_006159716.1 coordinate 6,742,447, forward strand.
TTCCATTGGTCTCTATGTCTGTTTGTTTTTGGTTTTGGTTTTAATATACATTTTTCTCACCCCCACATGGAATATTTTCTTTCTTTCTTTTTATTTCTTTGGAGAGGTTTTTGCTAGAGGGTGTGTGCGCTCGCCAGAAAGAGACAGAGAGACAGAAAGCGAGAAATCACCCCTGGGAGGATGGCTATGCCACAATCCCTTCTCCTCCATTCTCCTCTCAGGATCTTGGGTGTGCACGCATATGCGCCTGGTGTGAGTTTAAGCCACCTGGTCCAGGACTCGAACCATGGTTGACTACATGGGAGTCCAGTGATATAGCCATTATGCTAACTGCTCGTCCCCCTCTATGTCTGTTTTGATTAGAGTATTATGCTGTGTTGGGTACTGTACCTTTTTAGTATAGTTTGAAACCTGGTGGTTTGATATCTCCAGCTTCATCCCCCACCCCACCCCCGAACTGCTTTGAATATTGGGGTCTTTTATGGTTTCATATGAATTTCATTACTATTTTTTTCTATTCTGTGAATGCCATTGGCATTTTGACAGGTATTGCATTGAATCTAGATTGTTTTCAGTAGTACACACATTTAGACAGTATCTTATATTCTAATCCATGAACATGGGATGTCTTTTCATTTTTTGTGTGTCTTAATTTTTTTGGTCATTATTTCATAATTTTCATTGTAAAGACCTTTCACCTCCTTGCTTAAATGTATGCCTAGCATTTTTTTTTTTTAACTTTTGTAAATGGTAATTTTTTTTCTTTTTTTTCAGGTAGTTCACTATGGGTGTTTAGAAATGCTACCAGGTTTTGGGACCAGCAGATGGCATAGAGGTTATGTCACTCACCTCCTGCGTGGCCAACTGTAGTTTGAGTCCCAGGCTTAGTGGCTTCAAAATCATGCCAGGCATGTGTGTGTGCATGCCCAAGATCCCAGGAGGAGAATGGAGAGAAGGGATTTTGAGATGGCCATCCCCCCTGGGTGGGGGGCTGATTTTTCACTTTCCCTCTCATTGTGTCTGTTTCTCTCTCCAGTGAACACATGCACGTAAGGCAAAACCTTAAAAAAAAAAAAAAATACAAGGTTTTGTATATCGATTTTGTATCCTGCAACTTTATGGAATTTATTTATCAGTTCTGAGGGTTTTTTGGTGGATTATTTAGGTTTTTCTATATATAAACTCATGTCATCTGTAAACAAGGATTCCTTCCTCCAATTTGAATGCCATTTTGTTTATTTCTCTTGCATAATTCTTGCTGTGAGAACATCCAATACAGTGTTAAGTAAAAATGGTGAAAGTGGGCATCCTTGTCTTATTCTAGTTCTTAGAGGAAAAGCTCAATTTTTCCCTGTTAGTATGATGAGGGAAAATTATAGTTATGTGTATTGTGTTGAGGCATGTTTCTTTTTCTTTTTAAATTTATTTTATTTATTGTTATTATTTTAATTTAGTATAGGGCACATGAGTTCACCACAGAAAGAGAGAGCAAGCAAGCTAGCTACGAGGTTCAGGACTAAAACTGCAGTTGGCCATGTGGGAGTCCAGCGCCTTAACCACCACACCACCACTGGCCACAGTATGTTTCTTTTATACCTACTTTGTTGAGGGTTTTTATCATGAATGGATATTGAATTTTATCAAATGTTTTTTCTATGTCGATTGAGATGATCATATGCTTTTTTGTCTTTCATTCCATGGTAGGATGTGTTGCATTTATTGATTTGTGTATGTTGAACTATCCTTGCATCTCTGGAATAAATCTCAGTCATGGTGTATAAGCTTTTTAATATGCTGTTGTATTCAGTTTGCTAGTATTTTATTGAGGATTTTTGCTTCTGTGTTCATCAAGGATACTGGTCTGTACTTTCCTTTTTGTTGTGTCCTTGTCTGATTCGATATCAGGTAATGCTTGCCTCATAGAATGAGTTTGCAAGAATTCTATCCCCTTGAGTTTTTTGGAATAATTTGAGAAGAATTGATGTTAATTTTTTACATATGTAGTTAAGTAGAATTCAGCAATGAAGCCATTGATCCTGAGCTTTTCTTACTGACTCAATCTTATTACTCACTTTTGATCTGTTCTAGTTTTCTGTTTTCTTCCTGGTTCAATCTTGGTAGGTTTTAAATACCTAGAAATTTATCCATTTCCTCTAGGTTTTCCATATTGTTAGCATACAGTTATTAATAATAGTCCTAGTAGATCCTTCATATTTCTGAATGAGTTATAATGTCACCTTTTTTGTCTCTGATTTTATTTATTTGAATCTTCTCTCTTTTTTTTCCCCATCTAACTAATGGTTTGTCAGTTTTATCTTTTCATTGATCTTTGGCATTGTTTTTTCAGTCTCCTTTTCTTTATTTTTACTCTGATATTTGCTATTTCTTTTCTTCTACTAATTTTAGGTTTTATTTGTGCTTGCATTCCTAGCCCTTTGAGGTACATTGTGAAGTTGTTGAAATCTTTCTACTTGTTTTGATGTATGCATTTATTGCTCTAAACTTCCCTCTTAGTACTGCTTTTATTATATCCCATAAGTTTGGTATATTGTGTTTTCATTTTAGTTTGTTTCATAGTGTCCAATTCCCTTCTTAATTTCTTCATTGACCTAGCGGTTGTTCAGAAACTTATCATTTAATTCCCATGTATTTGTACAGTTTCCAAAGTTCCTGTTGTTATTGCTTTCTAGTTTCATTCCATTGTGGGCATAAAAGGAGTATGGTATTATTTCAGTTCGTTTTGTTTATTTTATAGAGAGATTTTTACAATAGGATGTGTACACTTGCTGGAGGGACAGAGACAGAGAGACAGAAAGTGAGAAATCACCCCCCCCAGGGGGAATGGCCACATTGCAATCCCTTTTCCTCCATTCTCCTCTCAGGACTTTGGGCTCTCCTCTCAGGACTTTGGACACACACACACACACACACACACACACACACACACGCATCTAGCATGAGTTTTAAGCTACCAGATTTGGGACTTGAACCATGGTCAACCACATGGAAGTCTAGCGACATAACTATTACGTTATCTGCTGGTCTCAAGACTATCATTGATAAGTGAGGATTTCTGTCATTTGTTAATAATTTTCTGGTTGTTTTTTATTTTCTTTGTCCCTTTCTTTTTTAAAAAAAAATTATTATTTTATGTAACTGTATTTATTTATTTGCTTTAATTTGACCAGAGAGGGACAGAGTGAGAGAGAAAGAGAAAGGGAGAGTAAGAAATCAAGCTGCCAGGTCCAGAACTTGAGCCTTGGTCAGCCATGTGGGAGCCCAGCACCCTCAACCACCATGTCACCTGCCAGCCCCCTATCTTATTATCTTTGTGGTATGATGGTTTTATCTAGGATTATGGATTGGGTCTTCTTTCTTATTTGTGTATCTGTGCTAAAAATTATTTTTATACTTTTGTGTGTTTTATGATGGCAGTTATCATCCCTTCGCTTTCAGAACTCCCTTAAATATTTTTTTATAAAGCTGATCTAATAGAAATCAATTACCTCAGTTTTTGCTTGTCTTAGAAAGACTTTATTGCTCCTTAATTTCTGAAGGGTAGCTTTGCTGGATATTGTATTCTTGGCTGATAGGAGTTTCATTTTCTTTAAGCATCCATTCTGTTCTGGCATGTAAAGTTTCTACTGAGAAATTTGCTACTAGTCTAATGGAGGTTCCCTTATGTGACTTTACACTTTTGTCTTGGTATTTTCAGAATTCTCTATCTTTGGTTTTCAACAGTTTGACTGTAATGTGCCTTGGAGAGAGGATCTTTATGGGTTGAATATATTTGGAGACCTTTTGAGATTCCTGGATCTCAATGTCCATATCTTTTCCAAGACTTGGGAATTTTTTAGCTATTATTCACATGTCTTTTCCCATCTCAATTTTTCTTCTAAAACTCTTGTAATATGAACATTTATCCACCTAATGGTGTCTCATAGGTCCTATAGGCTTTCTGTATTCTTTCTTATTCTTTTTTTGTTTTGTTCCTGTCAGAAGACCTGTCTTCAAGTTCAGAATTCTTTCTTCTGCTTGATCAAATCTCTTATTGAACTTCTTGATTGTATTTTTTATTTGAGTTTTGAGTTTTCCAGCTCAAAGATTTATGTTCATTCTATTTTATGTTACCTATCACTTTGTTGAATTTTTAAAAATATTTCATTATTATTTTTAATTTGATGAGGGAAGATGTGAGAGAGCAAGTCACCATGTCTGAGACTTGAACCGTGGTCAGCCATGTAGGAGTCCAGCACCTTAATTACCCAGCCACCTGCCAGCCCCCACTTTGTTGAATTTCTCAATCAGATCATAATTGTTTTCTGATTTTATTGAATTGCCTATATCCTCATATTTTGCTGTTTCCTTCTTATCATCATTTTGAACTCCTTCTCAGATACTTCATAGATTTCTTTCTTTTGGGGTCTGTTTGCTAGAGAATTATTGTGTTCCTTTGGAATGGCACAATATCTTACTTTTTCATGTTTCTTGTGTTTCTCCTATGTTCTATTTGTATATCTGGTTGAACATTTGCCACTATCAATTTTATATGATGGTTTTCATAGTCAACGACTTCTGTAGATGAGTCCTAGAATGCTGGTTGGGTAGACTGTGTTGGCTTTTGTTCTAGGTGAGCATGGTGCCATAGTGTCTATGTCATTTCTTTAGTTGTAATCAGCATTAGTAATCCTTGGGAGTGCCTGAGTGGCTTAGGATGCAGGAGTTTGTGAGGCTGGCCTGTTGCTTGGGAATCAGCTCTCTTAAAGGCAAGGAAGTTCATGGATGGGCAGGGCTCCACAGTGGCTGGCTCTGAGCCGGTCTTTAAGATACAGAGGTAGGTGTGGTCACAAGATGGCAGCCTGGGGGGAGGGCAGGGTAAAACAGGTTCTGGACTCCTCAGGAATAGTTCCAGAGCATAGGTCTTCCATCTACTCCCTAAATTGAACTCAGGGCCTGTGAAGACTGTAGGATTCCCTTTACTGACCTCAGGTGTCCAAGGTGTTCATGAGGGCTTATGGGGTCTCAAGCTTACCTCTTCCAGTTGTGAAAGTCCCTTCCAACTCCCAGCTCATTTTGACTGGGGAGATGAGGCAGCAGATGCAGATGGTTGCTTCCCTTTCTGTGAGGCTGTCCTGTGTCTCTGTGCTCTGTAGCATCTCTACCACACCCCCTCTGTACTCACATGTGCTCTCTCCAGTATGCCATCTGAATCTCATCTGCATATTGTTTGGGTCCTTTTTAGGGAAGAAAGTATGTTAGGTACCTCCAGTCAGCCATGTTGCTGAAAGTCTGGCTTTTTTATTATAAGAGCTATTTTGGATACATCATATACCATGCCATTCACTCCAATTTATTTTTTAATGTTAATTTTCTTTTCTTTTCTTTCTTTCTATTTTTTTCTTTTTTTTAGATTTTTTGCAGGAGGGCTCATGTACTCATCTGAGAGAGAGAGAGAAAGAGGAGCTAAAGTGAGAAATCATCCCCCCAGAGGGATGGCTATGCCACAATCTCTTCTCCTCTTATGATTTTGGGCATACATGCACATAGGCCAGCATGTTTTTCAAGCCACTGGTCAGGACTCTGGCCACAGAGTCAGCCATGTGGAATCCAGTGCCTTGGTCACCTTGCCACCTGCTGGTCCCATTCACCCCACACCAAATGCACAATCCAGTGGTTTTTAATTGTATTTACAGGGTTTCGTGACCATCACCACAATCAACTCCTGCAGACTCTCAACCCATTGGCAAGAATAAATTAATCAATTAAAAAAGAGGCTAGGTCCGTGAGACAAAAATCCATTTATTTTTATCCTGACTGATCAAAGTGCATTTATAGGGGCCAGCTGGTGGCATAATGGCTAAGGCAGCTAAATTCCACATGACAGTTTGAGTCTTGGACCCAGCAGTTTGAAAAACATGCAGGACATGTATGCCTAATTCCAAGAGTAGAATGGAGGAGAAGGGATTGCAGTATGGCTGTCCTCCTGGCCGGGGGTGATTTCTCACTCCACACCCCCACCTGCAGCCACCTCCATCTCTCTCCAGCAAGTGCATATGATTCTGCAGCAAATTAAAAACAAAACAATTGAGGGACCAGCAGTTAGTGTAATGACTATGTTACTGAACTCCTATGTAGCCGACTACGGTTCGAATCCCGGACCCGGTGGCTTAAAGTCATGCCAGGCGAGTGTGCGTGTGTGCCCAAGATCCCAAGAGGAGAATGGAGGAGAAGGGATTGCGGCGTGGCCATCCCCCCAGGTGGTGATTTCTCTCGTTCTATCTCTCTGTCTCTCTGTCTTTCTTACGAGCGCACACACCCTATAGCAAAAACCTCTCCAAAAAATTTTTTTGAACAAAAAACGTGTTCACAACTTGCTGGTAGTTGCTGTCAGGTGCCTGTGGGAAAGACTTCCTCCCACTCCCGTGTGGCAGCTACCAAAGCCAAGCAGGCCTACCCGACCCCTGGAGCTCCAGGGTTGTGCGATGAACATCACTCACTCATGGGCCTTTTCCTCTTCTCAACCAGGTGTTCCACTGTGTCCACTTTGAGTGTCCAGAGCAGCAGAGCAGCCAGAAGGAGGAGAACAGCGAGGAATCGGGGACAGGGGACAGCAGTACAGCCGGTCAACAGCTGGTCGAGCCACATGCCCTGCGGGCCCCCAGTGGCAGCTCCCTGCCCTCCAGCCCAGGCTCCAACTCGCGCTCCCCCAACCGGCAGCAGCAATAAAAGAGACAGCAGATGTGGTGTGACTCGGGTGGCCCCAGACGGCAGCAGGAAGGTGTCCTCCTTGAGCAGGGTTTTGTCGGCTGTCCCCTCCCCTCATTTCCAGGGAGGAGCAGATCTGGCTGCAAAAACAGACACAGAACCGGTTTCCTCCCAAGGACTGGAAGGGGCTGCTTTGTTCCCCTCAATTTGTTCAAATCAGGCTGGTCTCCAGAGGGAGCAAATGGGTCTTCAATCTTCATCAAGTCCACCATTAACACCCTACCTCTCTAATCTAACCCAGCAAAGGGAGCGGAAGGAGCAACAGGCCGCGCTGGTGTATGGAATGGCCCACGAGCGCTCCCGCAGAAGACACTGCTAGGCCTTTATTACCCAGAGGCACCCTTTAGACGCGGGATTCCACAGTGTTTGTTTCTGTGGAGCACATTGCCCCAGCAGCTATATGATTTATTTCTTTAGTTATTCTCCATTTGCTGAATCATAGGTGTTCCAGATCCTTCTGAAATGCTCAAACAGCAAACCATCTGTCTGAATCCCTCTCGCTGCTGTCACTACCTGCCCTGGTGCCGAGCACTGCGGCTGGGGTAGAGCGGACGGGAGACCCATTGTGCACGGCTCCTAGATGAGCCCCAGAGGCAGCTGCTCATGGCGCCTGATCTGATGGGGAAAATCCTTTGAGGAAGTTCAACAAAATACACAATGAGCAAATCAGTCCGTGGACACGGGGGCTGGCCATCACTCGGAGGCCGAGTTACCAACCTGTCATTTCTGAAACGTACCCAGCCTGTAAGCTCGGGAGGCTGACCAGGAGACAGTCATCGTGCAGCTGCTAATTTAATGCTCCGAACTGTGTAGATATGTCCACACCAAGTCCCCGCTTGGCCGAACCCACCCAGGACTCTCCGCGGTCTGGCTGCCCTCCCTCTGCTGCTCTCCTGCCCTTCAGCGTCCGGAATACGAAACCGGGATGAGGCCTCCAGGAGGGGCTGCTCGGGTTTTCTCCCACACCACAGCACGCACCTGGGGATGGAAAACTCGCCATGCTGAGAAGCTCTTCTAATCCTCGGCAGATTGCGTCTGAGTCCAGTCGCTCGGCCCGGCCCTCACTTAGTGGTTCCCTTCCAGGTGTCCTGCCCTCGGCCCACTCGCAGGTCTGCTCGCTCCTGCAGCTCAGCCGCACCGCTGCCTCCTAACACAAGGAGGGGTGAGGCCCGTTCTGTCAGGCGCTGTGGGTGGAGAGCGCCAGCTGTCAGCAGGCTGTCTTCTACTGTGACTTGGTTTTGAGGGACTTGTCCCAGTTGGACTGGGGACATCCCAAGTGCGTGATTGAATGGGAAGTCTTCTTCCTGTGTGAGCACAGGTCGCCGAGGGCATGGGCCACCCAGGCGGGGCGGGGGTGGCCCTGGTCAGGAGGAACCGCAGGGGTCAGTGCAGCCAAGCCACTCCTTCTCCCCACAGCTCCGACCTCAGCCGCTTCCCCGCTGGCCCAGGCACCCCCACATGAGGAGGCTCCTGTGACTAATGGCCGGAGCCCACAGGCGCTGGGGGCCGCGCTGCCTTGTCACGGTTAGTGCCGAGGGCTCAGCACGGTTAGTGCCTGAGACCAAGCCGCCAGGCCAGCTGAGGGCTGGTTCAGGTGTTTGGAAAGAGCTGTCTAGGCTGCTGCTTCTATGCCCAAGCCGCACCGGTCACCAGGGCCCAAGGAACTCCACTCCCACCTGGAGGGCGTCCACGACAGACCTGCAGGGAGACCCTCTGCGGAAGCTGCCAGCTCCTGCCTGCCCCTGGGGCAGCTGACTGGGGGAGGTGCATCCAGATCTCCGCCCGTCCTCTCCTCCAGCACTCTGAAGCTGCCCCTGTGAGCAGGGAGGAGGCCGGGAAGGCGGGCAGCGCTGTGCCTGCAGGCAAGGCTAAGGGTGGTCCTGATGCTTACACCCAGCCGAGGCCCCAAGGTCCCCAATCCTGTGTGGACACCCTGGGGAGGCCTCGTGCAACCGAGCCTGCCGCATGGTCTGGGACAACATGGGCCCGGCCCAGCTGCAGAGCTCCGCTTCCGTTGGCCTCCTGATGGCTGGGGCTTGTCCAGCTGGGCCTGGAGGCCACAGTCCAGACACGTCACACCAGATGTGCCCAGCGCAAGGCCCACACTGCACAGGACAGGGAGGAGCAGGTGGCCTGGAGTTCCCCAGACCTGGCTAGTCCTCCAGAGGGCTTCTCCCCAGGGCCAGCAGGACCAAAGGGGCCTAGAGCTTGGAGCTCAATGTGAGTGCTGCTGCTGAAAAGGGCTGGCAGGATTCCCAGTGCCCACACAGCCCCCTGCCCAGCAGAGGGGAGAGGCCTAGTCCCCTGGGAATGGGGCGGGGGTGGGGGGGACATAAGGAGCCACAGGGTGTGGGAACAGAGAAGGAGTTGTGACTCCTCCACCCCTCAGCCAGCCCCAGGAGTGACTCGCTGGTGTGGACACTGTCCCTGATGGGGTCCAGGTGGAGGAGTGCTAAGGACGGACCAGACCCTGCAAGACATGGTGGCTGTGGCCTCTGTCCCTCACGGTGGCCGGATCCCCTGCCCTTCACTTCTGATCATGTTTGTCGGGAGACCTTCAGTGGGAAAAGGCCTTCCAAACCACCTTCCACAGCTCTTGGGAGAGCCATCCGGGGTGGCACTGCGTGGGCTGGCAGGGAGGCTACTGTGGGGACAGCGGCCTCGTCCCAGCAGCCCGCCCAGTCAGAGGTCTTAGAGGCAGGTTCGCGGCACGCACTTTGGACTCGAAGCAGCTGTGGAGCTGTCACACTCGCACCCGCTTGTTCCCACACGCTCAGCGCTTTTCTGTTTTCCTTCTCATTTTAGTTAGAGCCGTGAGGCCTGATGGATGTGGGCCTCTTCTCAATTGCTCTTTAAATTGTCACTTTTTTAATCTTATTAAATGAAGTGTCGATTCCTGACAAATACATTAAAAGTGTTTTATTCCTAGAAGAGTTGGGAAAAGAAATTATTTTCAGTAAGAGTGGGATGTGTTTGTTAGACTGAGTCCTTGGCAAAAAACAAAAAAACAAAACAAAACAAAAACCCAGAAAAATGAGTTTTTGAATCGTGCAGAAATTGCTCAGTAGTTACGCTGTCGCCCCAGTTGTCACACTGCTGTGCAGACAGCTCCAACCCAGTCAGCGTCACCTTCTTTTTAATTTAGAAGATAACAAAATTGTGATCACTTACCCTTTCGAGAGCCAAGGGAAGAAAAGGCAGGTATAATCTACAATGAAAAGCAGAGCGTGCCGCGCCGAGGCCACTGGTGATAACTATGCGCTCTCCCGCCCCGGACTTCAATTAAGGGGGAAAGGCGTCAACGAGGAAAGAAAATTAAATTTGCCTCTTTCCAGGAGTTTGTCCTCGTTAGTGTGGTTATTTTCATCTCGCCTTCCTGCTGTCCAGTTCCTCCGAATGACACCAGGGAGCCGGGCAGGGCAGGGCCCCGGTGATGGCTGGTGGCAGCGGCCACACCCCGCTCCG
>NW_006159716.1:6752695-6769189 GCF_000334495.1 Tupaia belangeri chinensis
TCGGTCCTGACAACAGCTCGGGCGGGCGCTCGGGCTCCGCAGCGGCCCGGGAAGTGATGCAGTCGGCGGGCCGGACCTCCGTGCTTGTGCGGCTACCGCGGTGCATTCGAGGCCGGCCTGGTGCCTGGGGTTTGCTCGGCAGTTGGTGCGGTGGCCTGGCCGGCGCCCCATCTCCCTGGGGGGGCCTGCCCGGCGTCCTGGGCCGGCCTCGGAGGCCTGGGCTGTCAGCGGAGTGCGCCGGCGATGGCGAGGAGGCTCCTGGACAACGTCCAGCCACGAGTGCCCACACCAGGCAAGGCTGGGAGGGCAGAGAGGGCCGGGCGTGTCCTAGGCCGGGAACTGGCTCTTGCTCGAGGCCGAATCTCGAGGCTGCTCCAGACCGCACTCCCCTCCCGTGTGTGCAAAATAAACGGAGCATGGCCTGTGGCTGCTGCTGCCACGCCAGGGTGGCTGCCCTGCCCTGCCTGGTCCCCCAACGTGCTCCAGACTGCGCCCCTCTCCTGTGCATGCCCAGCACCCGTCTTCGCACACCCTGCGTTGCATCCCTGCGGCCAGCCCCGCTGGGCACATGCAGGCCGGGCAGGTGCACGGAGGCGTCAGGGAGCCCCACTCACGGGTCACCGCGTGCTCTTTTTAAACATGTAAAACGCCATGATTTCAATCATACCTGCTCGTGGCATGGCGCTCAGACTAGCAGGAGGGGCGAGGCGCCGTCAGCCGGCTGTCACTCTGACCGGGCTGTGCCGTCATTGCTGCCTCTGTGATCCTGGCCACTGGCCGAGGTGTGGCTGGGCCCCTCCGCCCTCCGGGCCACCCAGCTCCTGGCTTCTCAGCCCGCAGCTTCCCAGCCAGAAGCAGACTGGTGGGGATGGGCCTGGCCACCCTGGGGGGTACTTTCTCTTTCTTTCTTTACTTTCTTTTTTTAAAGAACTGAAATACTCCCCCAGAGGCGCCATGGCCTAAAGACTCACAACCATCCACCTGTAATTTATGATAAATGTCTTGAAGCATTTTCCATTTGCATCCGCAAGTATTTATAGCTCTGAGCAGGGGAGGCGGAGGAGGCCGGGAGCCATGCACCTGTCTCCACCATTGTCTCCTGCCTGGCAGAGGCCCCTGGCCTGCTTCCCAAGGCTGTCACTGTGGCTCTGACAGCTGAAGAATGCCACCTTTGAAAGTCCTGACAGTCGCTCCTCCCACTTAGAGCTGGAGGGCACAAAGCATAGGCCCATCCAGCGCGGAGGAGGCCCTGCTGCCCCACACACAGGCGTGGAGGGACGTGGGCGGAGGGGCGGGGGTCTGGGCCCTGGCATGCTGGTGACATTGATTACCCGTCCATCCTTCTGCCTCCTAGCCTACTCCCTCCACGCTGGCTCGGGGCTTAGGGCCCGCCTGTCTGAGCAGCCCTGGGGTGGGCAAGCTGCCTCTGCTGCTGCCTGGGCCCTGGTGGCCTGCCGAGGGGTGGAGGGCAGTGCCCAGCTTCTGCAGGGCCCGTACCTTCCAGGGCCTCCTTAAGGCTCTGCAGTCTCCCTGGACCCCTAGATCAGCTGCCCGCAGGACGCACAGGGCAGGGCGCTGCCTCAGGGTGAGGACAGCAGGGAGCGCGGAGCCGGGTGACCTGAGCCAGGTGTGCTCTGGGCCCCAGAAGATGCTCCAACTGTCAGGGCACCTTCCAGAAGTGACCGTCGGGGAGGCAGTGCCCACTCAGAGGAGCAGCCAGGAGTCCTGTCACTCTCTTCCTGGTCCCTGTGTCCCTGGGAGCTGCCAGTCCCATCGCATCCTGGGGCTCAGCTCCTGACATGGGGGAGAAGCCTGTGGAGCCCAGCCCAGGAACTAGTTTGCAAACTGCGTGTGACCTGAGTTCACCAGACAGCGCGGTGCCTCCTCCCTACAGGGTGTGGTGTCTCCTGCCCCTTCCCCCGGCCCCCTGGACCCGGGAGGGAACCACGCCCGCCTGGGTGGGAGCCACTCTCCCAAACGAGGAGCTTGTCCCAGATGCTCACAACACCGGAGAGCAGGGTCGCTCCAGACCTGTGCTTTTGTGAACACGACGTGGCTCCCCCGCGCAGAGCGACCCGCGAGGGCTGATGGACAAAGTGTGTCCAAACAAGCCAGAGTTGCCGCTGCGAGACTTGCCGTGGGTTTCATTCTAAACATAAAGTGCTGAGCTGTGCCTGTGTGGCATCCTCCCTCTCTCTCGCTCTCTTTGCAGCCAGCCCTGCAGTCCCCTCCCTGGCACGAGCCCTGGGGCCACCAAGGCCCCTCTGTCCAAGCTGCTCTGTTTGCTGGCTGGTGCAGGCGCCAGGCACCAGTGACCCCACTGGCTCGAGGCCACCTCCGGCCTTGGCCTGCACCGAGCCATGGGCACCTGAAGACCAGGCAGGCGTCTGTTCTTCAGTGGTTTTGGAACCTGGACTCAGACTCCCAGTAACTTCGACGGCTTCTGCCTGCGGTCCTAGCCAAGCACAGGCCTTCGGGTCGAGGCCATCTGGGAGCAGGACGTGGGCACTGCCCTCCCGGCGGTGGTCCCCAGCCTATGTGTGCTTTCACGGCGCTGGTGGAAGCGATGAGCGAGGCCAGGCCGGGGCCGGGGGCGCTGAGCCCTGCCATACCTGGCCTTCTGCGCCTGCTGGGCCCAGGCCGACTCAGGTGCCCGGGACGCAGAAGGATCAAGGGACCAGACGCCAGCCACTGCTCCCTGCACTTAGTCCCAAGGGGAGGTGGCGGATGAGACGTGTACGAGTGTGACGCGGCCTGTGTGTGTGCGGGCACCGACGAGCGGACGGCGTCAGCCCAACGTGAGGCTGGAGTCGGTGGCTCAGGGAAGGTTCTGGAGCAGGGGACAGCTGAGCCAAGTCCTGAGGGAGGGAGCCCAAGGCTCTTGGCTCTGTGGTCCGACTTCCAGGAGGGAGAGTGTGGTAGGCAGACATGGGCGGGCAGCCCTAAGAGGAAAGCGAAAGGGCCCCTAATTCCCCCAGGCCAAGCGAATTAGGCAGTCTCATTAAACAGCGGCTCACACTGGGCTGCGCAATCAGGTCATCAAATTCCGCATTCTTTACCTGAGATTCGGATTCGAATTCAAACGAAGGAAGGACACAGGTCGTGTGACAGACCTCCCAGGAGGATATTCAGGGCACGGCCTCTCGTAATAGAAGTAAGGTAACCCATATGGAGGCTGCCACCTGGGATCTGCCCCCAGAGCCTTCCGGGTGTGCTTTGCTTCTTTCCTGTTAAACCTTCTCTCCTACCTACTTCATTCGTGCTTGCGGTTTCATCTTGCGCCTAGGGACAGGTCTCCAATTTTAGTGATCTGGACCAAAGAACCAAGGACTTCACATCCAGCTCCACACTCTCCCATCCGTTAACAGGAGCAGAAAGGAGCGACCCGGCGCCTTGTAGCTGGGGTGGAGACAGCCAAGGGGTCCACGGCCGTGGGGCTGGGCTGGTGGGTCATGTCATGGGTCATGACAGACATGGGGCTCACCGGGATGGAGGCTGTGGAGGGCAGAGCAGAGGCTCCCTCGGGCTGCTGTGGGGGTGGCCCTGGAGGACAAAGCATTTGCAGTCATGGGTTGGGGGTGCTGCCATGCAGGGGGGCCGGAGACCTTCTGCCCCGTGGAGGGAGCCCGGTGGGCAGGACGGGGCTGATGGAGCAGTGGTCGCTCAGGTCAGTGTGGGCTCAGCAGGAGCTGGGGAGCCAGGCCCAGTGGCAGCACAAAGCCACACAGCCTTAAGGGGACCCGGTGTGGCCTGTGCAGGGTGGTCAAGGTCACACCAGGCCGCCAGCGAAGACGGCAGCAGCCTGGCTGGCCTAGGCCACTGTGACACTGCGTGGGCACCGCAACGCTAGCCATGGCCACACGGCTGCCGACGTTTGGCTTGGCGAGGCCCGTCTGCAGGGGCATCGGCAGTTGGGGATCGAGGAACCGGATGAGTCGGGGTGGCCGGGGCCAAGCCCTGCTGTGTCCTGTTTTCTGAGCGCACTGCGGGTGAGACCCAGAAGCGCCCTTTGCTTTGGCCGTGCCCGCGGTGGCGACTGAGGCGGGACTGGGCCTCGGACTGCGGTGCGGGAGGGTCTGACCCGGGGCGCAGCACCCCGATTGTGACCGACAGTCCCCGGCCCCTCAGAGGAAGCTGAGACCACAGATAGCAGCCGGAAGCGCCCTGCAGGGGTGAAGTTGCCCCCGCCCCGTGGTTCTACGGGGTTTAGGCCCAGGAGCCAGGAGGAGATGAGCGCGCAGAGAAGGGGCGGCCGGGGCGCCTGGGACCCCACTTCCCTTTCCCAGCGTTCAGTCGCAGCGCACTGTGGAAGGAGGGGTGGCCAGCGTGGCCTTCGCTGCCTCTGGGGTCCCAGCATTTCTCCCGGGGGCCGGTTCCCTGCAGGGTCGCGGCTGGGCGATAGCCCCTCTTGCTGTGCACAGGGCGCACCTGCCTGCCCAGGAAGAACTCTCCGGAGGGGACAACCTGTTTCGCTGTCCCTTTGCCTATCGGGACCTCAGGCTTCCAGTGGATTCGACACGTTTCACCTGATTCAGCTGCGAAGAGCCAAAGCCTTGGGCTCTGAGCTCAGGGCCCCCGGAGCAACCTGGAGCCCCCCAGGAGCAGGCGGCAGACACTGCTGCCTCCCTCCCTCCTGGTCAGAGCCAGGGCCTAAACCAGTTTTTAAAAGTAGCCAGATTGGGGCCAGATTGGGGCCGGCAGGTGGCGTGGTGGTTAAAGGCGCTGGACTCCCGCATGGCCGGCCGACCGCGGTTCAAGGACTGGGCCTGGCGGCTTGCTTTCTCACTTTCCCTCTCTGTCTCTCTGTTCTAGCTGGAAAATAATAATAAATAAAGTTGAATAAAAATAACTCTTAAAAAAAAAAAGTAGCCAGAGTGAAAAATAAGGGGGATGGAGTTGAGGCCGAGGTGGAAGGCAGACCGGCAGCTCCACGATGGGCCATGGTGACACCACATGGGGGACATGGCCCTCACTGGACACGAGAGCCATTCGAGAGCAGCCTTGTCCCCAAACGTGTCCTGAAGGCTCAAGGCAAGAGAGGCGGCCTCCAACTCACGAGGGCTCAGTCGCTCTGAGGGCCGTGGCCGGCTCAGGCAGACGGGGCCACGAGTGTCGCCCTCTCGCCTGCCATCTGTCCAACAGGACCGTGGGGCCTGCAGCTGTCCTGAAGGGCTGTCTGCACTGCCTCATCGCCACCCCCCAACAGTCCCGCCAGCTCCGAGCCTCCCTGCTGCCCCTCCCTGGGCGCCCCTCGGTGTGGGGTGCCACTGCCCAGGGCGCAGCTCCGCCTCCAGGAGTCAAGGCCGGGCCCTGGGCCCCTGCTCCCGCCCCTCGGATGGCCGCCCCGGGCACGTGGGGAGGCTGGAATGTAGGGTCCCGTGGATCAGGGCGTGGGGTGGTCCACGGGTGAGCGCAGATGGAGAAGTGGGGCGCCACGGAGGTGTGGGCCGCCCCCTCGTCCTCAGCTGGCGGCTGATGAGGGCGTGTCCTCCCGTGCCCTGGATGGTCCCCCAGCAACTGGGCTCCCGCCACCACTGCTGAGGGGCAGGGCCCGGCCCCCGGATCAGAGCCCTGCGGGATGGAGCCCAACAGCCCGACGGCCCCACTGCCCCACGGAAGGCCGCAGGAGCTCCTGCCAGGGCCTACCCCACCCCCGCAGGCCCCAGTCAGGTTTAAGGCAGAAAAATGTGAAGTCATTTCTGACACTCCCCTGAGTACCGCAAACCAGGGGCTACTAGGGGGTCGCCAGTGTGCACCTCGGTGTCCCAAAGGTTACAGTGGCCTCGGTCTGCGGCTCCCCGCAGGGGGCAGGCATGAGGGTGCCTCAGAGCAGTGGCCTCAACCTGGCCCACCTGCAGCCACCAGGGGCACAGCCAGGCTCACCCGAGGTTCTGTCTCAGGTGGATCCAGGCAAGGAAATCTTTCAGCTCTGCAGCGATTCCAAAGGCAGCCATGGGGGCCGGCAGGTGGCGTGGTGGTTAAGGTGCTGGACTCCCACATGGCCGACTGCGGTTCAAGTCCTGGACCTGGGCCTGCTTTCGCACTTTCCCTTTCTCTCTTGCTGTCTCCCTGGTCAAATTTCAAATAACAACAACAAATTCAATTAAATAATTTCTTAAAAGGCAGCCATAGCTGGCAGCCACAGGGCGTGTGTGGGACAACCCTCCCCAGCTGGGGAACAGGCCTGAGGGGGTCTCCCAGTGTGAGACCCGAATGGACTGGAACGGTGCCCAGACTCCCCGTCCTGGGCTCCCTCCCCTGCAGCCTGCACCGACCAAGCAGAAGGGACAGGGACCAGCAATGGCAGGTCTCTGAGAACCTCTCTGAAGGTGCCAGCACCCTCCCTCTGCTGCCCCCTAGACAGGTGTACCTCAGGCCTCACAGGTGGGCGTTTCTCTGGCTCCAGTCCCCCTGGGCTCCCACCCTCAGTGCTCACCCTGCGCGACCCAACACAGCCCCACCTCCGAGCACCTGGCGGGCTGAGCCTACTCGGCTGGGGTCGGATGGCCCTGCCGGCCCCTGGGTTGGCATCGCCGCAGAACTGGCACCACGGGGCTCGGTGGCCCCAGGTATTTCGCCAATCTGCAGTTTGCTCAGGGCCTGGCAGGCACCGCTGGCTCGGCCCAAAGGTGGAGCTGAGTCAGCTGAAGACCTGCTCCTCGCTTCATGCCTGGTGCATCTCCGCCTGTCTGGTCTCTCCCCATGGCTGCTGCAGAGTGGCGAGACTTTTTAATTATTTCTAAATTTTATTTAACTTTTTTAACTTGACCAGACGGGTAGAGAGAGAGAGAGAGAGGGACAGAGACAGAGAGAGAGGGACAGAGAGCAAGCCACCAGGTCCGGGACTCGAACTGCTGTCAGTTATGTGGGAGTCCCATGCTCTCGACACCACACCACCTGACGGGCCCTAGAGTGGCAAGACTTCTGAAAACAGAGGTAAGAGTCACAGAACACAAATGTGACCTGAACGACCGATTCAGTGGCCTCCTGTCCATTCAGGGTTGTACACCTGCCCCTCTGCCTAGTTCCAGGACACTTCATCGCCAGGAGATCCAGCGGCCACTAGGCCTGGGCGGCCATTCTCTTCTCCAGGCCCTGGTGACGCCCATTCCTGTCCCTGTGACCCCACCCTACTCCTGCTACTTCATCTGCGTGGACTCGCAGAGGAGCTTGGCGCTGGCTCTCCTGCTTGGCACAGGTTCTGAGGTCCGGCCATGCCCGGGAACGGTCAGCAGCGCCCTCTCTGGGCCATCCCCGATGCTCGCGGGTGCTCTCCCTGTGGCTGCTGTGAGCTGGCGCCGTGGACCCGTGGACGCGTGGACACACACACTGCAGCGCCTGCCCGCAGCTCTCCTGGCGCAGCCGTGGGCCGAATGCTGACTCCCTGTTGCGGCCGGGGGCTGAGGGAGGTGGAGCCCACGCGGCCGACACGGTTTGAGCCCCGGCCCTGGCAGCTGAGAAGCACGCCGGGCATGTGCACGCGCCCCGAGTCGGTGGGACGGAGAAATGGAGACGGGGCTGTGGCGTGGCCGTGCCCTCCTGGGAGGCGTCTCCTCTCCTTGTCTCCTTTCTGGGGAAAGCGCACGTTCCCGGGTGGCTGCCTCCTTCACAGTCCCGCCCGCCCACAGTGCACAAGGGTCCCAACGTCCCCGTCCCCACGTCCCCACAGCTGCTCGTTACTGTCCGTCTGCCGTCCTAGGCCGTGCAGAGCCGCACTTCTCACGCGGCAGGCCCAGGTCACAAGGCACGTGTCTCGAGACGGGGTGGCATCGTGGGCTTTTCAATCTGGCTCAGAGCTGGGGCGTCCCTTCCACCAGACGCTGCTCACTGGGGAGCGGTCGGCTAGGCAACGCTGGCCCTGTCCGAGGGGACGAGGCTACTGTGTGATGGGAGGGGTCTAAGGACTTAGGGCGGGGGCAGGGTTTACATTAGGACACCCCCATGCCATGCTCATGCACTCCGGGACCAGCGGTACTCCGATGCCAGCCTGGGACAGATAAGGAGCTGCCCAAGTCCCGCCCAGCACACCCCGCTGCCTTCCAGTGCCGACCGCTGACCTGCCGGTGGCAGCTGCAGAGCTCACCCAGGTTCGCAGGCGACCCCCACCCCAACCCGACACCGCGAAGGGCCTGGGCAGCCTCTGAGCGGCGCTGTGAATCCGAGTGGCCATTTCAGGCCCTCAGCGTTCTCCCAGGTTTTACAGGACCTGAAGTTTCTATAATTTGGCTCCCCTTTAAGAAAATTTAAAATTATTACTACAAAATTAGGCTCAGGCAGGGCCTGTGGCCTGATTAAGGCAGTCGGGCCACATGGCCAACTGCGCGATTCAAGTCCCGAACCCCACAGCTTGAGAAATACACCAGGCGTGTGCGCTTACGCCCGAATCCTGACGGGATAGAGATGGAGGGGAAGGGATTGTGGTGAGACCATGCCCCACAGAAGGTGATTTCTCCATGTCTCTGGCAAGCACACAGGCCCTCTAGCAAAAAGAAAAATTAGGCTCAAAGATAAAAATGAGTAATTTTTTTTTTTTGGCTATAGGGTGTGTGTGCTCACTGGAGACATACAGAGTAAAAGTGAGAAATCATCCCCCAGCCAGGAGGCGGGAGGGGATGGCCATGCTGCAATCCCTTCTCCTCCATTCTCCTCTTGGGATTTTGGGCTCACACGCCCGGATTGATTTTCTTTTTCTTGTTTTTTTTTTTTTTTTTTTTTTTTTTTTTTTTTTTTAAGAGGTTTTCGCTATAGGGCGCGTGCGCTCGCCAGACAGGCTCCCCTTTAAGAAAATTTAAAATTATTACTACAAAATTAGGCTCAGTCAGGGCCTGTGGCCTGATTAAGGCAGTCGGGCCACATGGCCAACTGCGCGATTCAAGTCCCGAACCCCACAGCTTGAGAAATACACCAGGCGTGTGCGCTTACGCCCGAATCCTGACGGGATAGAGATGGAGGGGAAGGGATTGTGGTGAGACCATGCCCCACAGAAGGTGATTTCTCCATGTCTCTGGCAAGCACACAGGCCCTCTAGCAAAAAGAAAAATTAGGCTCAAAGATAAAAATGAGTAATTTTTTTTTTTTGGCTATAGGGTGTGTGTGCTCACTGGAGACATACAGAGTAAAAGTGAGAAATCATCCCCCAGCCAGGAGGCGGGAGGGGATGGCCATGCTGCAATCCCTTCTCCTCCATTCTCCTCTTGGGATTTTGGGCTCACACGCCCGGATTGATTTTCTTTTTCTTGTTTTTTTTTTTTTTTTTTTAAGAGGTTTTCGCTATAGGGCGCGTGCGCTCGCCAGACAGACAGAGACATAGAGACAGAAAGCGAGAAATCCCCCCCCAGGAGGGATGGTCACGCCGCAATCCCTTCTCCTCCATTCTCCTCTTGGGATTTTGAGCTCACACGCCCGGATTGATTTTCTTTTTCTTGTTTTTTTTTTTTTTTTTTTAAGAGGTTTTCGCTATAGGGCGCGTGCGCTCGCCAGACAGACAGAGACATAGAGACAGAAAGCGAGAAATCCCCCCCCAGGAGGGATGGTCACGCCGCAATCCCTTCTCCTCCATTCTCCTCTCTGGATCTTGGGCACGCATGTACATGTGCCTGGCGTGAGTTTAAGTCACTGGGTCTGGGACTCGAACTGCAGTCGACTACGTGGGCGCCCAGCAACATAGCCATTACGCTAACTGCTGGTCCCCCGGCTTGATTTTCAAGCCACCAGGTCTGGGATCTGAACTGCTGTCAGCCTTGTGGGACTCTAGCTCCTTAACTACTACGCCACCTGCTGGTCCCAGATTATACCTTTTTTAGAAGCTGACAAATACACTTCCAAAAATCCAGAAAACACCCTAACACTGTCACTTACCATGACACACCTGACACTTTGCTCCTACTTGGATGTCCTCCGAGCACCCTTCCCATGAAGATGGTTTGGTACCGCTGCACAGGAACAGAAAGACGCTCAATCCTCCGGCGTGGTTGACACACATTTGTTTTAAATAATTGACAGTTTAGAAGTTTCTTTCACCTTCACAACTCAGACTGGCACAGTCAAGAGCGTTTTAGAACTGGTATCAAACTTCGCTCCTGTACCAGCTGTAAGGCTCTGCGACGTGCCAAGCATTCCCAAACTGATCTTTAGTACTCTGAAAAAGCATGGCGCGTTTCTAACTGCACCCGCTGCACCGGCGTGTTCCTGACCGGAGCAAACGTCTGCTCGGGGCAGGCGCTGATGGGAATCGTGCCTCCCTCTTTTAAGTTCCATATCTGCTAACTTGCAAGTTTCCCACGGACTAGCTTCTGCCTCCAGAAACGTGAAGCCTTGTTCCTGGACACCCCCAGCCCCCGTGCCAGCTCCGCAGGACACATTCGTATCATGGCACAACCGTGGCCTTGCACCCTTGACTCCCTGACCTGCTGATGGACACAGCGGGAGTGTCCCCAGAAGCCAGCTCTAGCACAAGGGTGACTGGCAGTGACCGACTAAACACAGAAGTGACTGTATAGCCCACTCACCCCAATCTAAACGTGTTCCCGCCTCGCCTCCACTCCTTAGCCAGACCCAAAGGTACCTAAATGGCCTCAGCACCACCTGAGAGAGGAGGTATGACAGGGAAGTTGAAATGGAGAGAAGGCAGCTTTAAGGTATTTTGCTTTTGCAACCTTTGTTGATTTTTTGCTAGAGGGTGTGCATGCTCTCCAAAGAGAGAGGCAGTGAGAAATCACCCCCTGGGAGGATGGCCACGCCGCAATCCCTTCTCCCCCATCCTCCTCTTGGGATTTTGGGCATGCATGCACATGCACCTGGCATGAGTTTCAAGCTGCCAGGTCCGGGACTCGAACCACAGTCTGCCACGTGGGAGCCTAGCATCTTAACCACTATGCCACTTGCTAGCCCCACTTTTACAACTTTTATTAAGTCCTGGGAACCTGTGGACATGCTGCCAAGGCCCACTGTTGCACACTCACTCACTGCTCCCTCAGGAGGCTGTGCCACTCCTGAGGTCCCTGTGACTTCTCGAGTATTCCTATTGCTGTTGCCTCTATCTGGGCTCTTGCCTCTTGGTGAACCCTTCTGCCTTCTCTGGGCAAGAGGGGCTGCTCAGTTCCCGGAATGTGCACTCACTGCTCCCTTGAAGGCCACGCCCCTCCCCAGTGGCCCCCCCAGGGCTCACTGCCACCTCCCCGGAAGGTTTCTCCTCTCTCCACCGGCCCTTCTTGCTGAAGAGCTTTGGAGGCGCAAGTACAAGGTTCTCTGCAAGGCCAGAGCGAGCCTGGAGCCTGCTCCTCACCAGGGCTGCCTGCTCCGCCTGAGGTCACTGCCCTTTTCCTTTTTATCTACTTATGCCGAGGGCACAGAGAAGGCTGGGTGGGGGGGAGAGAAAGCACCCCCATGGGGGGTCACACTGCAACCCACTCTCCATTTCTCCATTCTGTCTAGGCTTTGGAGATGTGCACACACGTGCCCCACGTTTGGTTTTGTTTTCTAAGCTGCCAGGGTCAGGACGCAAACTGAAGTCTGCCATGTGGGATCTGGCTCCCCAAACCAACTAGGCTATGGGACAGTCCTGGACCCTCGTGTGCACTTCCGATTTCCTCTCAGGAGTTTCATCACCCTTGTGGCAACTCTGGTTTGTGTCTGCCCTGACAGCAGTGGGGGAAGTGCCACTCTTCCGTTTGCCCTCCCCCATATTTCTGAACAGTTAAGGATGGAGCAGGCGCGTCCTACGCACCATGGAGTTGCGTGGCATCTGTCCAACCCTCCCTCCAGGGAGCCTTCATCATTTGACCCATGGGCCCACCCTTGGGTTGGGTTTGTGTGTAGGAAATGCTCCCTTCCCCCAGACACAGGGCACCCCACCACCAAAGCTGGTGCCCTCGTCTTCCTGTCTCCCCCAGATATGCAACTTCCTTGCCACCAGCCAAGGCTTGGCCCAGCAGACTCACGCCACCCCAGTGCCAGGCCCCATACATAGCTTCACAGAGCAGAACCCCCCCGAGACCCCATGGAAGCCTGGACGCTCAGTGGTGAGTCTCCCGCAAGGACTGCAGGGACTCTGCACGCAGGGCCCGCTTTCCAGTCCTGGCCTGGGAGACAGCGCGCAATTTCCCCACCATAGAGGGGGTGCTTGGGAGAACCAGCAAAGCAGAAATGGAAACTTTTTCTCAGCAGGAGAAAAAAGAATAAAGTTACAAGATTCTTTTAATATTTTCACAATGTTAAAACTAAAACTGAGCTCTAGGCTATGTGTGTAAGTAAATCTAGAACACAAAGGGGTTAAATAAGATTTTCTCTTTTAAAGATACAAGAATTTAAGCTTTCCTTACATTTAACAAACTTCACAGAACAGATACTGCAGGGGAACAAGCCCTTCCTCCCCCCACCCCCGCTCGACGTCAGGAAGTGGACACGGGCTGCCGCCCCGTGTGCGGTGGCTCCCATTGGGTGGGTTCTTCCCACTGCGGCCTCTGCGCAGCAGCTGGCGGGGGCCCAGGAGGTCAGGAAGGGTGTGGCCTCTTCAGGATCAGAGCTTGGCGGGGGGCTGGTGGGCCGCTCGCTGAGACGTCAGATAGTGGCCAAAGGGCTGCGCTTGACAACAGCGGTAAACGCTGGGCAGACCTGGCCCCTCTGCCCTGGAGCAAGACACTGGTCTGGTCCTGAAGCGAGAATTAAGGCTGGAGATTTTGCAGCGGATTCCATTCTGGTGGGGGTGGAGGGTGGGGTGGGAGGAGGAGGTTGGGAAAGCATGATTTCCTATTTCAATATTTCAGATCAAAAACATTTGTCGTTGCAGGTGTTGAGCTGTTAACTTGCAGACAGAGTCGAGCTGTTTGTTGTGTCAAGGAAAGTTGCTGGGTTAAATGAGTCCAGTAGCCTCTGTGTGGGCAGGCCCACACCGCCTCTGCAGGAGCCTTCTAGCCTCACCCACCTGGATCAGATGGGGGCGCCGGGAATGCTCATCCCTGCTCAGGCTCTCAGGAGAACCCTAAGTCCTGTCTACCCAAGCCCACCTGCCTGGCACTTCCAAACCGAGTGCCCACCTCCACTCCTTCCCGCCTGGCCTGCAGCTCCAGAACAACTCTGCCCACGAAGAGGTGCCGGCTGAGCAACGTGCCCCACCCCACCTTCAGAGCAGATGCTGCTCTGGGAGCTGGGCCACGGCCACAAGCCCTTGTTCTAGACGACTCCAAGCACTGTCCCTGTGGAGATGCTGGCTCCCCTTGCTAAGCGTGCGAGGTGGTGATGTGGACTGGCCGTCCTTG
Source organism: Tupaia belangeri chinensis (assembly GCF_000334495.1). Lineage (NCBI taxonomy): Eukaryota > Metazoa > Chordata > Mammalia > Scandentia > Tupaiidae > Tupaia > Tupaia belangeri. Next base: position 6,765,952 of record NW_006159716.1, read on the forward strand.
GGCTATGGGGCTGCATAGAAACGCGAGCGGAGGCCGCGGCACCATCCTCTTGGCCCCTAGAGGGCGAGCAGGCTCCAGCTGGAAAGGGCAGCAGCTTCCCCAGTGGTTCCCCAGCACACCTACTGATGCGTGTGGCCTAATGAAACGTCGTCTTAAAAACCCCCCAATGTGGAAATCTAGCTGCAGAGGCCAGTGTGTAGACCCAGCCACCGCAGCTGTGCTGCCATTAGCCTGATTTGATCCCGTCAGATCCCTGCACTTGGCAAAAGGCAAACCAGAGCCAGTGGGTCAGCTGTGCTCTGGTCTCTTCCCATGACCACGGATCCTGTGTGGAAAAGGTGGGTCCTGTTCATGGACTAGCCTTGAGTGGCGCTAATTTAAAAAGTGAGGTTATTGTTTCTCTTCTTGTGTGATGAGTTTTTTCATAACAAGTCAGGTAAAAAAATTTCCGTAAGAATCTGCCCCCAGCCCCTATTTCCAGCTCTGTGGGAGAATGAGGCCACCACCCAGCCCAGCCACGTGGCTGATCTCAGCAGCCTCCTGTGGCCAAGGCACGTGTGGCCATCAGGTATCCTGGCTACTGGGACTAAGGATCAGTGAAGAGGTGAAAGGCCGAACGTTAAACAGAGTTTCTGGCAAAGCCATGTGCGTCGTGGGAACTTTAACACCAGCTTCTACTCCTCTATCAACTCAGTCTCCGTCTGGGACGCTTTCCGCTTTAAGGCTTTTTATAAGTTTGACTCCAGCAGTGACAGGTATGTGTTGTTTTAAATCCACTAGCCATGCTCAAAAAAAAATATTCTTCATGTTTTAATTTTATACAATGGCTAGCAGGCACCTTAGTAACCAGCCAGAAATCAATTTCAACCACCATCAACCCTAAACTACAGTACCAGGGTGGCCGGCTAAAGAAAGGAGACGGCTGACTGGCTGTGGTCTGACGCGTGCCCAGTACAAGGTGTCTGGCTGACTTTGTCCTAAATAAGGCTAACATTAGTGAACTAAGAACAGCGTCATGTGGCGGCCACGCCTGGCCTTCAGGAGCACCCCTCCCCGATGCGCTGGCAGGAGCGCCCCACTTTCCGGTCCAGTTTCACCATTTTCATGATGGCTTCCTCTCGGCCGCGGCCCATGTGGTCGAATGTACAGTCGTGCTGCTCGGGGAGGCGGTGTAACATACAGAACACGTAACCTGCAGCAGTGAGAGAAGCAGAGACAGAGAGACTGGGTTAGGGGGGCCTCCGGGTGCCCTCGCCTCGCTCTCACACTAGTGCAGGGGATGGAAAGGGCACCTCGGTGGGTGGAAGACGGTCATGCCAGGCCTCCTGCTGCCAAAGAGAGTTCATCACAAACCCCCACCCTGTAACAAGAAGGTCAGCGCTTCACAGTCCACAGCTGCCCGAGTCCTGGCTAATCAAAGCTGTCCCTGCCTGGACCCCACAATAGGAGACCCTTCCCCTGGCGATGAGTGGGCTCAGACCCCCCCCTCCCCCCCGTGGCTACCATGCGGCGGGGACAGAAACTGCCAGCTCAGCGCTTCCCCTGGTGGGCAGACTGTACCAGCCACCACAGGACACCCAGTTCCTAGGGTCAGGGAGGGAGGAGACACGATTATGGCTTCAAGTACGTTGTTCCTCCCGTGTAGCCAGGGGCTTGGGAGGACGGTGGGAGTGACCAAACTACAACCCACAGGTGAGTGGGGGCTCTCAAAGGAAAAGGAATTCTTCCGCGTGTTGGAAAAGGTATTTCAGACAAATAGAGAAGAACAGAAGTGCTGAGCTCTGGTGGCCATCTCCAAGGAACCTGATGCTTCTGTTCTCCTCCGGCAGGGGAGAGGCTGAGGTCCCCACACTCAGGGCTTCCCACTTGCCCAGCCCGCTCAGAAATGGAGAGGCTTCATGTTGGTCTGCCAAGTAAGAGAAAAGGCCTGGCGCGGTCAGCAGAATGAGGGACTGAGGACAGGCCTGCCCATCAGAGACGGTGCAGATGAAGTCCCTCTGGATAGGGAACCATGAGGGAAAGACCGCAGGGATCAGAAGAAAGGCTCAGAGGACAAAGGGAACCCACCACAGAGAGTTGCACGCAGTTCCTCCCCACGTCGGGGTCAGTCGCTGGAAAGGCTGCCGGGTGTGTGCAGTACAGACCCTGGTGTCCCGGCGCTATGTGGAGCTCTTTGTGGGGAGGTGAGGAAGATGCCTGCCACCTGCCGACTCTTGTCCACCTCCCATCAGCTGGACCTGGCTGTACCCACAGGCGTAGACCAGGCCTAAGGAGCAAGCCTCCGGGGGAATCCGAACGCTATCCCAGACCTCTCCCTGCGGTCTGTGAGCTCACGGCAGCCTGACTGGACCAAGTCTCCTCATTCGTTTTCAAGCTAAGAGCATCTCTTCGTGAACTTTCTTTTGAGCCCAGATCCAAGCCACAAAGAATGAGCAGCCATACCTTGCAGGATGGGACTCATCCACCCACATCCTGCATTTTTTTTTCTTTCTGGAGATACAGAAGTGTTATTTTTAAAAAACAGCCAAAGTTAAGGGAAGGAGCAAGAGGCCAGCATGAACGAGAGTTTCAACAGCCTTAAGGCTTAAAATGAACTAAGGGTTCAGTGGCCTTGAATTTAACTTTACCTAGACAGTATTCCTCAGCCTGAGGGAGCACGCGAGCGAGTGTGCGTGCGTGTGTGTGTGTGTGTACATGTGTGCTCTTAAATGGCCTGGGACGCAGCAGCCTCGAGGATGTGCGGCCATGCACCCTGCCTGGCTGCCTCGTGCTCCCAGCCGTGTTCAAGGGCTCATGTACACAGCCCGGGGGGCTTGAACGACCAGGAAGAGCCTGGGCCATCCACTGTGAGAGAACACATTATTAACTGCTTCCCAGGGAGAGCGGGGCAATATGTTTGACTCTAAATTGGGGCTGGGTTTAAGGAAAAGAACAGAGATGAAATTTTTGTCTCCTGAGAAGTCGAGCTCCCACTTGGTCCAGAAGTGAAGTGAAGATTAATGAGCTCATGTGTTATATTTACTGATAAGTTCATTACTTGAAGGTATTGGATACCAGTTGTCTTTCTCCTCAAGGATTTCACAGCTGAAGCGTGGATGGCCTCAATATGCACCCTCCATCTAACAAGCAGAGCCATCTTCTTAGAGCAAAGTGTCTCCCGTTAGGAGGAGCCTGCTGCCGGCGTGGGCTGGGTGGGCCACCAGCAGGAGGGCGTCAGGATGCATCTGCAGACTTTTTT
>NW_006159716.1:6770065-6871387 GCF_000334495.1 Tupaia belangeri chinensis
CCCTACAAATGTTATCTTCATACATTTAATCACTGTGTATCTTTACAGCACACAAAATGATTCCCCAGCATTAATACCCTCTACACTGCATATTAGTCCAGTCAAAGATAATATCACTCACATACTCTCATCAGGTAATGTTCTGTTTTTGTGTCCATTAAACGCTTTACTTTTTCTTCCCCCGATTCCCTCCCTCCCGCCTACCCCCTTCCCCACCCTCCTCCCACTCTGACTCCAGTACCCACAGCTGCTCTCCAAGCTCTGGTACCTTCCAGGCTCTGCGTGCACCACACATAGCAGACGTTTGGTGTGTACCGGGTGGGGACACGCAGCCTCTCTCACAGTGTGGCTGGCTTTGTCACCAGGCTCTAACTTCAGTATCTTCAGCGTCATGTAATAAGGGGCAGGAGGGCCCCTGCCAACCTTCCCTCCCTTTCTTCGAGGTCTGGGGATGACTGAGGAGAAGGTCCCAGGGCTCCTCTCTCCTGACTGACGGTGTTGGCCAAATAAAAGCAGCAGGAAGTGGATTACTGCGGGAAGCCCCTTGGCTCCTGGCTCAGCTTAACATCTCATCAGCCAAAATCAGACCAGGGTGGGGGAGACTCCAGACTGGTCCTCACCCACCCCACACCTGCTTGGCTTGCCTTCTGCCAGCTAGGGGCCAGTCAGCTTGGTGGGTTTGAGAGCCCGGGGCCTCCGTCAGGAAAACGACACTGGGAATGACAGGGACAGCAACCCCTCCCCAGCACTCTCTCTCTCCCCGAGGAGTCTTTCGCCAGCCAAGGATGTGTTACTTTTCTCAAGTTCTACGTACTAGACTACCTCAATACTTGGCTTCGATTCCTGAAAGGTGAAAACTACTGAACGGCAGCGAGATTCTGGGAGCAGCGCTGGTAACAACGAGAATACATGGCCCTGTAACTCACTGGGCAAAGTCTGGGGGAAATTCTGGAAGGCTCACTTCCTGAGCTGCTGTACTGATGTTATGAGATGGCATAAATTAAACTCAATTCCCTCCCCTGTCAGGATCACTCACTAAGAGGAAGTTACATGCTGGAACTTGTCCCAAATGCTGAGTAGGTATTATCCACTGCCAGCAGCCAGTGACCAAATGCATGCTGGTGTCAGGAGTGGGCTGTCCTGGATAGGGGGAGGGTGGGAATGACTGGAGGGTGGGAGGAAATATTTATCTTCTCTTCTTGGTATCCACAGATCTGCTTCCAGAAACCACTCAAGTGCCATGAACTTAGGGGTACTTTTGACTGAACTGCGGAGACAGTCATATGGCGAGAGGAGTCCAGGCTGCTGGGAGGAGGAATGTTCTTAACGTCAATGGTAAGCAGAGTTTTAAAGCACAAGGAGATTTACAGCCTCGCTGTGTCCAGGCCAGCCTCAACACCCTCCAGACCATTTGTGAGAAACCAACTGAGGCCTCCCCAGGGAGGACCAAAGAGATGACATCCAGAAGGGAGGAAAAGATTCAGTACACACACCAATCAGCTGAGCTATGACACGGATATTACCACCCAGGGTATTACGTAATTCTTCTTTCCTGATTTAAAGAAAGCTATATATATATATATTTTTTTTTTTTTCTTTTCTATTTTTTGGAGAGGTTTCTGCTATAGGGATGCATGTGCTCACCAGACAGACAGAGAGAGACAGAGAGACAGAAAGTGAGAAATCACCCCCCAGGGGGGATGGCCACGCCTCAATCCTTTGTCCTCCATTCTCCTCTAGGGATCTTGGGCGCACATGCACATGCGCCTGGTGTGAGTTTAAGCCTATTTTTTGGAGAGGTTTCTGCTATAGGGATGCATGTGCTCACCAGACAGACAGAGAGAGACAGAGAGACAGAAAGTGAGAAATCACCCCCCAGGGGGGATGGCCACGCCTCAATCCTTTGTCCTCCATTCTCCTCTAGGGATCTTGGGCGCACATGCACATGCGCCTGGTTTAAGCCACCGGCTCGTCTGGGACTCGAACCGTGGTCGACTACGTAGGAGTCCAGCAACATAGCCATTACACTAACTGCTGGTCCCAAGAAAGCTATATATTAAAATCAAATTTACTAGCTGAGATCCATACAATGCCACATCTACAGTCTCCTGATGGCTGCAATGTTCAGCACTCTAAAAACTACCTTAACTTACTTTGCTTCCTGTAACTGTGCTTCCTGACACACAATGCTTAGGAGGGATGAAGAGGAAGAGGGGTAGAGGAATATGGTTAAGAGGATGCTCACCTATCCCATCTCTCCTCCCTAAAATGGGAAAACAGCTAAGGCGAAAAGTTTTTCAAAGCATGACCTGCCTGCGAAGCGTGGTCTCACCTCAGCCCTTTCCCCTGCCAAGGCACATGACTGGCTGCCGTGGCCCTGGGATGGATTTCCATGAAACACTGACCCAGGGGGTGCTGCGGTGCTCCTTTAAGGCTGCCTGAGTAGTTTACAGTAAATCTGCACCAAATGCTCAAGAATTTCTGTGGGGTCTCTTTGCTTGCTGGCACTGAAGAGCAATTTGGGATGAGCCTTTGGCTGTAGAAGGAGGTGAGGCAGCCACTCTATAAGCCCTCTGTCCCATGCCCCCACCCCCCCGACTGCAGCTTCTCTCCACTTGCCACTGCCCTGGCTTCTGATGCTGCACCAGGGGAGAGCAGTGCTGTGAGGACGCCCACCACAGGCAGTGCCTCCGCCCCTGGGATCTAGGGAAGGTCTCTGAAGGGTCTCTGGCAGCTACTCCTTCAGTCTGAGTAGATCGCCTTCAACCGAGGAGGCACCTTAGTAGGGGTAGGGGCCACACAGAATAGGAAGGGAGGGAGGAAGAAGAGGCCTTCCCAGACAGCCACAGTGGCCAAGCCACTGGTGGCAGCATCCCGGGATCCTGCCCAAGCCTGTGACTGTGGACAGCATGAAAGGGGGTCAGCCACTCCCAGAGACAAGATTATGTCATAAGGTGAAAAATACAGTTCAAGGGAACCAGCAGCTAGCGTAATGGCTATGTCGCTGGACTCCCACATAGTCAACCGCGGTTCGCGTCCCAGACCCGGTGGCTTAAAACTCACACCGGGCGCGTGTGCGTGTGTGCCCAAGATCCCGAGAGGAGAATGGAGGAGAAGGGATTGCGGCGTGACCATCCCCCCTGGGGGGTGATTTCTCACTTTCTGTCTCTAATGTCTCTTTCTGTCTGTCTGGCGAGTGCGCGCGCCCTATAGCAAAAATCTCTCCAAAAAAAAAAAAAATACAGTTCAAGAGCCATTCTCACTTCTGTTCTAACAGAACCCTAGTGAGAAAAATAGAAGCAGCTTTTAGGACATTGACCCTGAACGGACAGGCCTGGGGAACTGGGAACATGGGTATTTCAATGGAGGCCACTGGTGGGTATTAAACTAGCACATCTGGATTTGGTCCCCCGATACAGAGGGCTCCGAGGAGCCCTGTGCCACACAGACCTGCAAGATGCCCAGCACTGGAAGTGCCAAGGAAACACATTCCCAGCAGAAAACGGAGCGAAGGCTCATTATTTCAAGATGCAAAGATCTGGAATGCAGGTTTCTAGAAATGCTCATTTGGTGGGAACTGAATTTCTGACCTGACCCTACAGCTTTTAAAGCGGACATCTGAAACTCATGATTCACTCAAGATGTCCGCATCCACGGCTAAGTCTCACCTCTGTTTACACAGGGAGGAAGGGTGTGGGTGTTTTGAGACTCACCCTATGCCACTGAGAACAATCTACACAAATGCTATCATTAGGTAAAAATGCCGTAACACTCAACACTTTGCTCTTAGAGCTGCAAAAGTTGTAATAAAACTCCCTATTTCACTCATTTGTGTACAAAAATCAACAATCACTGCACAAGAGGACAGCACCCAGCCCAGTTCCTGGAGAGAATGTTCTCTACCTCTGGGCAGTGCTGACACCAGGGTGCCAGGGGCCGCAGAGCCAAGGCAAGTGCATCATCTCCAGATTCCCTTCCCCCAACCAGGCGCAGGGAATGGCTACGATGTGGGATAGAGGCCAAGAGCCCATCTCACAGGCTCCCGGAGGTGGGCCCCATCATGGGCTGAGACCCCTGTGGCATTTGCCCACATGCCCCAAGAACTGAGCAGGAATTGGAAGTTTCATTTCCCATGGAATTTGCTGAGGGAGACAAGGAAAGTGATCTCAAACTTCAAGACCTTGGCTTTTTTTTTTTTTTTTAAACTTTTTAAAAAGTTTTTGCTATAGGATGAGTGAGCTTCCTGGAGAGATAGAGACAGCAAGAGCAAAAGAAATCACCCCCCAGAGAGGGAACGGCCACACTGCAATCCTTTCTTCTCCTGGAATGATGGGCACACACACGTGCACACCTGGCATGATTTTCAAGCTGCCAGGTCCAGGACTCGAACTGTAGTCAACTATGTGGGAGTCTATCATCTTAACCACACTGCCACCTGCTGGCCCCAAGACCTTGCCATTTTTAATCCAGTCCCTGCAGATAGAAATGTCATTTACTGGCTTTATCTTAGAGGAAAAAGCACCATTTAAAGCTGGCAAAATTGGGCCACGGTGGACACTCTGGGTCTTCAAGTAGTTAAGCATGCGCTTTCTTACAGATGTCCCAGTTGGAGGCTCCCCCAAGTGGCTATTTCATTAAAGTCTCTGACCAGGACAGGCCTCAGCTCCAGCTGCTCTGGTGTTTTCACCTCACTTGCAAGAAATGTTTTACACTTTCTTGCTCATTTGAATTTCAAATAGTCTAAAGTTCAAGCAAAACCTAAAAATACCGACAAGCCTTGGGGATGCGGGTACTGTAAAATGCTCTGCTGGTGTGCAGCCTGAGGAGGTGGCATGCTGGCTGTCTGTGCACAGCGACAGCGATGCGGCCTGGGGCAGGTCGTGCTAAGATGTATCAGAGTATTCCTGCAGCTGTACAAGGGTGCCAGCAAACAGAACTTATCCAAGACCTCCTAGACCTTTCTGAGTTGGTCCTCCAACTCATCAACAGGTACTCCTTGACATGTAAATTATTCAAAAAAATAACGACAAATATTCCTGGCCCATGTGTCTGAAATGTCCAGGCAAGCTCACTGGATAAAAGAATCACATTTCTGTAAAAGTTTCTCCACGCTCAGGACAGCTCACTGACCTCAGAGCTCATTTGTAAGTACATGTTGGAAACAGCAGGTGGTTACAGGAAAAGCTGGCTGGGAAGCATTAGCCGTTTGTAGTCCCAGCAGCAGCAATCCCCGGATTACACCACATCCGCTGACCCAATGCCCAAGGCAGAATCTGTACCACAGAAATGCATTAAAGGATCTTAACGCATTTTATTTCATCAGGCAGGCCCCGGTACAGGCAAAGCTGCTGCAGTGTTTCGGGAATGGAATATGTCTGCTTTACATTCTTCCCCGTCTCTGGCTTTGCATGGTGGAGGAAAAATCATGATAAACCGAGAAACAGAGCTGGAGCTGGCTGGAGCTGGCTGACACGGCGTCGGGGGCCGGGAGAGAGAACCGGGGCATGGACAGAGGTCGGCTGCCCGGAGCACTGGAACTGCCAAGCTGGGCCCTGGTCTGTCTGTCCTTCGAAGGGAAAAATTCACCATTTCGAAAAGCCCACTCTACTCCTGAACAATTTAACAGAAAGCACGATCACACTAACAATTCTAATGCAAACGATCACCTGTTTCCCCCAAAATTAACTAGTTAAAGTATCAGTGATACAGCATCTGAATGTCAGAACAAACAGCAGCACAACAGAAGGCAAAGATACCAAAGCTTGTCCCAAGAACTAAGCCAGCTGGATGCACTGGGCGGTGGCCTGCAGCCTCCCTTGGCACTGCCGTCACATGGCTCTCAGGGCCATCAGTAGGGAAGGGACAAGAACTGTGTCACAGGACGGCTTAACGAAGCTCTCCACACAGTTGTACGCACGTCATTTAAAGTATTAAAAAGTTCGCCACTTGTAATTTATTTCATTACTGTTTCTCCAGACAGCCTTATCTTGCAAAAAACTCTAATGACCTCTTTGCTATCCTCGTGGAGAGTGTGTGCCCTGCCCCAGTAATGTCGCCTTCCATCACCCAACTCACACAGCCCTCACTTTACCCGACAGTCGGGGGACACGTCTTCACCATTCTCTTGCCTCCACCTAGAACAAAACCTATGTCTGCAACACGGGGAGTGGGGATGGGTGCCCACACCACAGAGGACCCTGTGCCTGGAGAGAACTCTCTTCTGAGCAAGCCCTTTAACTCCCAGTGCACACGGAGGAGGTGGCTGCAGGCTCATGCTAGGCTGTTTTATCTAGAGATGAACATATAATTAAAAATGAAGAATAATGACTTGCACTTTCAAACATCATTCTCTTTTAGTAGCTATAATCTAGCCTCTTGACACCTGAGGCAATTTGTAGTGTCCAAACACCCCTGGGAGGTGCCTGCAGGCCTGGCCTCCTCACTCTCCCATCCCCTGACCTCCAGGCTCTGTATGGGATCTCACAACAGTGCTGTGCTTCCAAGAAACTTGTGTGTGTGTGTGTGTGTGTGTGTGTGTGTGTGTGTTTGGAGACCTTATCCTCTTCTCGGCAGGCTCCTGATTTGGTTGGACTTCTCTTTCTGCATTTCCTTGTCCTTTAGAACAGGGGGTCTCCCACAAAACCAGTTCCAAAGCCACAGTAGAAGGGAGAAAAAGGCTGCACCCATCCCTCCTCAGAGCCACTTAGGCCACATGGTCTGGGCCCTTGGGGTAGTAGCTTAGCTGCCAGGCTCCTGGCACATGGTTCAGCGGGCAACTGTGGCCTGTTCCGCTGTCCCTAAAGGTACCTTTGAGGCAACTGCCAATTCCCTCGAGTCACAGGATGTCCAAGTGGCAATGTGGTCAGGAGACACCAGACTGCCAACGCCACACCTCTCTCTCCAGAGCAGCACTTGGAAATGAAGGAATACTGCCCCCATCTTTCTCTGCTAGCCTCCCAAGTGTTGGGTCATGGGGAGTCCAAAGATGACAGACTGGAGTTGGGAGCGACCTGTAGCCTAGTCCTACTCCTGCTGCTGTGGCAGGACCCTGAACAGTCAAACCTCAAGCTGTCTTTCAGGACAGCCTGGTAACAAGGGTGTGCTACGGATGTGGCTCCAGCTGCCCGGCTCTGGAGGGCAGAGGCCATTTAACCCTGCTGCACCTCTCAAGTGAGCTGTGGTGCACATGCTCAGGGAAGACCGGCTGTCCCTGGGGAGACGCCTCATCCCCTCGCCTTACACGGTACAGCAGCTAACACGCGTGGCCTTGTGGTCCTGAGCCTCTCCCCCAGTTAGGCCTGTCTTCTACATGTACACACACACCTTTCTTCCTGCTCCCCTGCTCTGACCTCCCAGTCTAGACGCTGGCTCTCTTTTTCTTGGAGAAATCACAGCTGGCAAAAAAGAGTGAAATGTTCCTGCAAGCATGTGATGTGCAGGTTTCCTTTCTCCCTCTCCACAAGCCCACTTTTACAGACTACAAATGCATGCTAAGTGAATCACTCAGTTAAAGATTTCTGTTGAAGATATGCAAATTTTAGAGAGACCTGATTTAAATATACGCAGACTACACAGGGCAGCCTGGGAAGCACTCAGTGGTTAGGGACACCATGAAAGGGACACGGAAACTTTCCAAGGACAGCAGAGAGCAGCTTCTTTGCCCCGCGGGGGTGTCTCCACAGACGCGGCTGAGAATTCTGTAGGCCTCTCACGGGCAGAGGCAGGGCTTGTGTTTCCAAGTTTGGTCACGTCCTGCCCATGTGTCGAAGAGCCTCATGTCTACTTCCCGGAGACTGTCAGGCTGGGAGCTACCCTGGACGGGGGAGCGAGGGCGGGGAACGGGCTGTGTGCTCTGCAAACATCAACGTCCCCTGACCGTGCCAGCACCACACCACACACACTTGTTTTATGCGCTGCTTTTAAGAATGAAGCCTACATGCCTGTTTTCACCACAATAACTCAAAAAGGTCATTCTGTCTAAGCGAGTGTTCCTCTATTTTCACACAATTTGAGCTTTCAAGTCACAAGTCCCACAGTCTGCTGTCCACGGCTGTATGTGTAGGAGGCGGGGGAGGGGCGGCAGAGAGGCTGGCTTCCTGGTTCTCCATGTTCACCGGGAGTTCTTTAAAGACACCTCCTGTGGGCTCTGTGACATCTGCTTACCTTATTCTCCTCTTCCCTGCCAGCTCCTCATCTACTGTCCTTGAGATATTAGAAATATTAGGATTCTTTTTGTTCCACCCCACACACTCCTCCAAGGCTCAGAATCCTTACAATGCATGCTAACAGTTCTCAAACGGACCTGTCTGCCCTAGACCTCTCTAGAAGCTCCATGCCCCTGTACTCAATGCTCTGTGTAGCATCTTGCCTACCTGAGACCCAAGCTGTCTGAGATGATACACTATGATTTGCCCTAAGCCGCTCCTTCCGCGGCCCCCACTCTAAGAGAAGAGAGCCACTGTGCACCCAGGGGCTTCTGACACAGACCGGAGTCATCGCCGGTATTCTCCTTACTCTTCACATTTGATCACCAAGCCTTGAGGATCCTAGACCCCCAAATCAAATCCATTCTCTTCTGTGTCTCTACTGCTACCACCAACTTACAGCCACCAGCTACGGGACTAGCTTCCGCTGGGTGGTCACTGCACATCAACCATCTCCTCACAGCAGAGTGAGCACTGCACTCCTTCACCTGAGCTCCTCAAAGATGGCGATGAAATGTCACCGCTGTCCCTGGCTGCTGCTTTTGCTCTCCTGTGCCATTTACCTCCTCCTCCTCCTCCCTCTTCTAGACACAGTGATCTAACTAAGCTCTTGCTCAGCTTCAATGTCTCTTCCTCGGGAAGACCCTCCTGGACCCTCGCTGAGAAACCCCTTACAAGCTTTCACAGGATCTGGACTTTTCCTCTAACCGCTAGTCACTGCAGGGACACCTGGGTAATTTTTTCCATCTACCTTGCCTCCCCATTCCTCAATTTCAAGAAATCAAGACCATGTTTCTACAATTTATCACATACCCCCTTGCCTAGAACAGTGCTTAGTTCACTCAAAATGTTTTGGGTGAATGAATGAGAGCTTAAGTACAAAGAGACCATGCTCTCTGAATCTTGGGGGACAGTCAGGAGGCCAAATCCAGTACCCTGACTCTAACTGCTCAGCAGCACCTGTCCATCTGTCTCTGTCTCATAAGCTACTTTACTCACCTCCTGCAGTATCACAGTCTCAATTTTCTTCTCAACTCACTGGCTGCCACCCCCTTGGAATCTTTAACTGATGTTTCCCTAATATCAACCACAATGAAGTCTTTCTGCATTTCCTGCTTCTACAGTTCTACTTTTAGGTAAACTCACTCAGATCCAAGACTACAAGTAAAACCTCAATGGTAACACCTCTTCATTCACGTTTCTATCCATAAAACACAAGCTCCTATGCCCAACTGCCAACTAAACAAACACCTTCCACAAGAATGGCTGACAGGAATCTCAACTGCAGCATTCACGGAACTCCTGATTATCCGGATGGCTCTGTCGGTTCATCTGCCAATCTCCCCGACCTCAGTGAGTGGAAAGGCATCACCTGGCTGCTGTCCAAGTCAATCTCCCCTCATCCTTGCTTCTTCTCTCCCCCGTGCCCCGCAGGCTGACGCTGTTAGTGGTCTTGTTGGATTACCTCTAAGCAATGTGCTGCGTGTGCTCTGCTTCTCGCCATCGCACACAAAGGTCCGCTGGCAGGAGGAACGGCTCAGTGTGCTGATGGACGAAATCAGGTCGGCAGGGCTAGGGTGCGGGAGGCTGATGGCTCTCCAGGGCTCCCTAGTGCTCACGGCGAGCTGTCCGGCTTCAGCCTTTGTTGCCCTCACAGCAGTGACAGGGATTTGGGTTCATCTGTGTTAGTACTTGTCTTATATTTGCTAACTACTTTGAATAGTAACATACAAATATCATATAAATTCAAATTGCATAAAATAAGTTTCAACAAAAAGTGAGCTTCCCATTCTGGTACCCTCCCCAGCAGCTGAGTAAGTGCCATCACTACCACCACCAGTTTTCACATAAACTTGAGAGTCTGCATACACAGCACTTACGCTTGCCTTCCAGAGGGAGATTTTTAAATGTAAATCAGGTCATGTCACTCTTCTGCTAAAATCCTTTAATACGTCCTAGTACCTGAACTCCCTGCACAGGCCTACAGGCTCCCAACCGTCCCTGCCCACTTCTCCACTCTGCGGCACTGTGCTCCAGTCTCCCCCGACCAAGCTCTCCGCCCAGCCTTTACTCCTTGCTATGTCACAACGCTCCTGCCTCAACCTCCTGAGCAGGGTCTCACTATGCTGCCATGCTCACCCACGCTTGTGATTCTCCTGCCTCAGCCTCCCTGAGCAAGCTCGGACTACAGGCGCACACCACTGTGCCCGGCTCCTGGCTGGCCTTCCCTCCCCAGACACGCCATGTCTGTTCCTGCCTTTGGGCCTTTGCTGTTGTGTTAGGACACGTGTGTCCCAGCTCTCAGAGCGGCTTTCTCAGCATTTCTGTCTCAGCTCGGCTTTCCCGTTCTCAGGTATGGGCCTCCCTCTCGACCTCATTGCCCTGTCACTGTATTACACCACGGTTCTTGCTCCAATCAGAAATCACCTTGTGTACCTGTCCCCTTGTTTACCGTAGCCCTCTGACCTCCAGCGTGGTCAGGCTTATTCCCTGCTCTTCCTCCAGAACTCAATGAGAATTAGAATGAAAATAATTTGAATCAACATTTGACGCTTTTAAAATAGAAGAAAATTATTCCTGGCAGTAGAAGAATGTTTAACATGAGTAACCTGCCTCATCCCCCAGCCGTGAGCGAAGCCCACTGCCACACTGTCTCCTCTAGTTACTGGGCAGAAAGGAGTACGGCGCCCACCACCCAAACTACCGCGGCCTGGCTCTGGCAGGAGCAGGTTACTTTGCTAATTCGGGTTTTCTGGTGTCATCACCAACGTGAACTTTATTCACTGAGCTTACACTGAGAACACAAGGACAGACACTGACGCTCTCCAGGAAAGGAGACTTGGCCATGTCCCGTGACCACAAATTAACTGACAGTGGGGGGACTAGCAGTTAGCGTAATGTCTATGCCACTGGACTCAAGTCCCGGACCCGGTGGCTTAAATTGACGCTGGACGCGTGTGCATACGTGCCCAAGATCCCAAGAGGAGAATGGAGAAGGGATTGTGGTATGGCCATCCCCCCTGGGGGGTGATTTCTCGCTTTCTGTCTCTCTCTGTCTATCTGGCAAGCGCACACGCCCTATAGCAAAACAAATCAAATCAAAAACAAAAACAAAAACCTCTCCAAACCAAAAAAAAAAGAGAAAGAAATGAACTGACAGTGGGGAACTGAACGTCCCCTGATGGCTCCCACTGTCACTCATTTCCTGCCCCACCTCAGTTACTTGGCTAGGTACTCCGGAATCCATGGGAGATGAATTCTGAGGTAACAGTCTAGCTCAAGGGAAGAACAATTTAACTGATGTACGAGTATTAATGCGAACTTGGCCCTTTAACTGGTAATTCTAGGTTCTGACCTCCTTTTCTGGTACATCTGTAAGACCGCAGGTCACTTGTGGCTCAGGAGAGCACAAGGCTCCTGTGTATTTACCACAAGGACGCACAGACCCACTGAGTACTGACTCACAGAGGCAGGGCTGACGCGAGGAGTGTTTGGGTGCGTGGTCAGCCATGGCCTGCTGTGCGAAGCACGTGTCCTTATGATGGGGCACGGAAGTCAAGTCCCGGACCCGGTGGCTTAAATTGACGCTGGACGCGTGTGCATACGTGCCCAAGATCCCAAGAGGAGAATGGAGAAGGGATTGTGGTATGGCCATCCCCCCTGGGGGGTGATTTCTCGCTTTCTGTCTCTCTCTGTCTATCTGGCAAGCGCACACGCCCTATAGCAAAACAAATCAAATCAAAAACAAAAACAAAAACCTCTCCAAACCAAAAAAAAAAGAGAAAGAAATGAACTGACAGTGGGGAACTGAACGTCCCCTGATGGCTCCCACTGTCACTCATTTCCTGCCCCACCTCAGTTACTTGGCTAGGTACTCCGGAATCCATGGGAGATGAATTCTGAGGTAACAGTCTAGCTCAAGGGAAGAACAATTTAACTGATGTACGAGTATTAATGCGAACTTGGCCCTTTAACTGGTAATTCTAGGTTCTGACCTCCTTTTCTGGTACATCTGTAAGACCGCAGGTCACTTGTGGCTCAGGAGAGCACAAGGCTCCTGTGTATTTACCACAAGGACGCACAGACCCACTGAGTACTGACTCACAGAGGCAGGGCTGACGCGAGGAGTGTTTGGGTGCGTGGTCAGCCATGGCCTGCTGTGCGAAGCACGTGTCCTTATGATGGGGCACGGAAGAGGACACCTGCCCTCTGGGCAGCAGTGTAAGTGTCTCCACCAACACTTTTAACCTGAGGAGAGCATCTAACGTGGTCCTGGCACACTTCCCTCTAGACCCCTCACCCTGGAAGTACTTCATCAAAGCAAAGGGAACAGGCCTGCCTCAAACCATGCTAAGGAAGACAGCCATCAGACCAGTGTCGTCTGACCTCTAGTCACCCACCTAGCATGCGCAATAGCTGGTGAGGCCTTGGTCACTTACAAGGAGTACCCAAAACAAAGAGGGGCATTCCCCGCTGTCCTCACTTTTTGACTATGTCCCAGGGACTTTGTTAGGGGTGTAGCAATAAGCCAGATGGTTCAGGTGGCTCTACCTCCCAACTTCGCAGGCGCCACCAGAGATAAAGAACACACCTCAGATGTCAGGCGAGAATAAGCAGCACCAGGGGCTGGTTTTTGGCATGCCTAAGCACCACCGCTGCGGCTAAGTGCAGTGCACTTCCTGTACCTGACGCCATCCCCTCTGTTTTTGCCCCCCTTCATTTCCTTACATGTCTAGTCCTTCTCTATGTTCCTTTCTTATTTTTCTCTGACACCTCGACTCCCCTTTATTTTTTTTGATTCTCAAGGTGGCTCAGGAGCTATGGTTGTCTTAACTCCACACCCAACAGTGAAGGGTGTTTTCTGGGCTGCAGGATCAAGGGCAGGCCGTGTCTGATGACGCTGGTGGGTACCCAGCCCAAGCAGCTGCTATGTGTGCACCTCTCATCTGTGCAAAGCCCATGGGAGATGCATTCATTTCCAACTGAGCTTGTCTGACCCGGACCAGGGATGGGAATGAACCTGCACAAACAAGGAGGTGGGAAGAGGAGCAATTTCCCAGAGAAGCCAGCTGCCATGAGTATCTCAGGCTCTTCTCCAACAAGCTAGACAGCTGACTGAGCCATTGTTTTCAGCTTTATCTCCTGGCTTTGCTCTAACAGTTTGTGGTCAGACTCAACTACCGAGACCTGAAGTACGAGATGGCTGCTTTGAGAAAAGTTGGGAGAATCCCCTTTCTCTGTTAACAACCCATCTGGAGCTTATTCCTTCTGAGTCTCTGGAAATGCACCACTTGCCACGCCCCTCACGGATCCTGTCCCAGGGATCTACCTCCTCCCTAGCAGCACGGCTTTGAGTGTCAGGGAATGGACAATTCCAGTGCTCCACTCTGTGGCAGGGGCTGGGGTCCTAGTTAGGGGAAGATGTGGCAGCCTTCTTCATATCAGCCTTCTAAAAGACAGAAGTGGCCCCCAAATGCAAGTTCTCCTTCTGTAACCCTGCTACAGTACCAACCAACATCACAAAGGTAGTTTTGCTACTTGTAGAAGAATCTCACTTGGGCTCACTGCGGGACAAAGCAGCACGACTTGAAGTGGTCAGGGTTTTTTAGTGTCTGTATCTCCAGGACCCAGCAGTTGAGTAGTAAGGGCTGTCATGTGATCTTATCAGGACCTTGGTCTGCTTAGGTCAAAGTACTTTCCAGAAGCAGAAACAAACTTCATTGATATTGATCTTCTCAGCGGAAAGGTGCTATAGAAATCTCATCTAATAAATAAAGGATTCAGGCTCCAGTGTTGGGCTGTCAGTCCAGCACGGGAAAGAAGCTATCAGGCTCAAGGAGTCAAAAGTATTTATTGGTCACCTGTGCACTGTTTACAGAGCTCTATTCTAGGGCCTGAGTGGAGGAGAAGGGGAAAAAAAAGAAGTCACTAGTTCTTGCCTTTAAAGACAGCTGGAGAAGCACTGAGAGGAAAACAGCTGAAGGTCACAAGGAGCAAAGCAAGAAATCAACTGCAAATAAAGTCAATACAATTCAGCAATGTGTAATAAATCGGAGGCACCAAGGGGAAGTTGACTGCATAAGGTATCCTGGAGGAGCTAAGTTTCCAAGAAAAATGAGGACATGAATGTTGAAAGAAATTAGAATGTACACATTAACAAGAACTAACTGCCACTGTGTCTCAACCATCACATGTGGTGAGCGACAAAAAGGTGGCAATGCTGTGGACACTGTTCTTCAGAATAGGGGTCTCCACTCCCCAGGCCATGGACTAGTACTGTCTCCATGGCCTAATAGGAACCAGGTCGCACAGCACGAGGTAAGCAGCAGGTACTTACAGGTAAGCTTCATCTGTACTTACAGCCACCCCCATCACTTGTATTACTGCCTAAGGTCCACTTCTGGTCAGATCAACAGAAGTATTAGATTCTCATAAGAGGGCGAACCCTACTGTGAACTATGTATGTGAGGGTTCCAGTCTGCACGCTCCTTATGAGAATCTAATGTCTGCTGATATGATGTGGAGCTGAGGTGGTGACGCTAGCACTGGGAAGTGGCTCCAAATACTGCCTTATGGTGAGCTGTATAATTATCTCATTACATAGTACAATGTAATAATAATAATATACATAAAGTGTATAATAAATGTAATGCACCTGAATCATCCCAAAACTATCGCCCTGACTGCCAGTCCATGGAAAAATTGTCTTCCACAAAATCGGTCCCTGATGTCAAAAAGGTGGGAAACTGCTGTTCCAGAATCATCTTATCTCGATGTAGTAACAACTGGTCTATGAAACACAAAAACAGTGTACTAGGATGACTCATGAATGCCATCAAAAATGTTTTTCAAATGGTAGGTCATATACATTTTTTTCTACTCACCATTCAATAAAAAGCACCTAGAGGGACCAGCAGTTGGCGGAAGGGCTATGTCGCCGGACTGCCATGTAGTCAACCATGGTTCGCGTCCCAGACCCGGTGGCTTAAACTCACACCGGGGGCGTGTGTGCGTGCCCAAGATCCCAAGAGGAGAATGGAGGAGAAGGGATTATGGCGTGGCCATCCCTACTGGGGGGGGGGTTGATTTTTCGCTTTCTGTCTCTGTCTCTTTCTGGTGAGCGCACGCACCCCATGGCAAAAACCTCTCCAAAAAATAAAAGCACCTAGAAATGGGGAACTAGTTAAAGAATGGGCTAAATTCTACATGGCTGAAAATATTGACAGCGCGTGCTCTAGTCATCTCCTCAGTGTTTGGGGCACCCTGTGGGCTACCTTGGGGACATGAAAACATGGGATTCTGGGGTCTCAATAGACCGGGGCTATACTAAATGTTCCCTTAATATTTGAGTTACTTCATAGCCTGAGTTTACACCTCTGTAAAAATAGAGGTACCACTTACTAACAATGCACTTGTAAAAGTCAAAAGATATAATGAAAGTATAGGCACCCAGCATATATGAAACTATTCTTTTTTCTTCACTAGGAGGATCTGCAATGGTGAAGAGTTCTCACAGCCTATTCAAATGTTTACTGAACATCACTATATACCAGAAACTGTAGTAGGAGCTGAGACCCAATATGGTTCCTGCCCTGACATGCTCAAGGTCTGGGAGGAAGTACAGATATGTAGACAATTTCAATATGATCTGAGAAATATATTAACAGAGGTCAACTGGGGACTACACAGCACAGGAGACCCCTGAGCAGTCTGAGAAGATCAACAGATGAAGGGTTTTATTAAAAGACACCCAGATTTTCTGAGGGCTTCTGGTAAGGAAAACTGTGAAGCAAACACCGAGCCCAATCTGGCATCCCCATACTCAACTCTGTCCTTGCTGTTCCCATCAAGGAACAAGGTTCTTTATTCCCTGTGAATAGACTTGCCAGTGGAGGCACTGGGGTACAGGAAAGCCTAAGCCATTGGGCTGAAATATGTGCAGAGCAGGCTTGCAGAAGAGGAAGAGAGTTTATGACAGGTAACTTGGAGGGCAGAAAGAGGAGAATGAGCATGTGTTACCAAAGGAAGCCAGGTTAGTTCGGGGGGAAGCACCATGTAGGGCTAAGCTGCTCAGTGACCAGAGATACCATACTCCACTCCCTCCACGCTGGAAATGTACACAGCAACTGCACAGCCTCCAGGTGGTTTCAGCTGCAGCATCAGTTCAAGGTACTGGATTAGCACCAGATAGAGGACCCCTGCCTAAGGTCTCTTACATGCTTAGGTTCCATGTCAAGGAACAGTAGGGTTGTTAGGCAGGAATGAGAGACTAATGTGGTCATGCAAGGCAGGTCTGCAACCAGGTAGGCTTTCTGACCTCCAAAGAGTTCATCGTCTTTATGCACAAGAAGAAACATAGGTCTTATTCATGCAAATAGACCCTTCCCCAAACCTGAATATTAAATTAAAGCCATAAGCATATAAAATAATTTTAGTTAAATAAAGCAAGTAATGTCACCCTGATTAGATTGTAAAAAATGCATGGAAAAATGGCGTTAAAATATAGTTCATTTTGGTGCAAAAAACAAAAATAACACCCAAAACCATCTCTCTCTCTATATATATATTGCTTTTTTCCCTTGAGAGATTTTTACTATTAGGGCATGTTAGAGAAGCAGAGAAACAGAAAGAGAGAAATCACCCTCCAGGGGAGTTGTCCACACTGGCAATCCCTTCTCTTCTATTTGCCTCTCAGGATTTGGGGCATGCATACACATGAGCCCTGTGTGTTTCTAAACCCAGACCGAGGTCTTGAACTGCTGTTGACCACATGGGAGTCTAGTGCCTTAACTACCATGCCACCTGCTGGCCCCAGAAATCCATATAGTTTTTTCATAGTATGCATTTTCCATGAATTTTTTTGAAGATTCTTTGTATATGTTACACCTAATTTCTTCTCCCTCCATCAATAAAAATTCAAGGCAGAGAAAAAAATATATAGAATAACACTAAGATTCACTATCTAGATCTTACTCTTTGAGCCAAATACTCCATTAGGAAGCCTTGGAGTTGAACATACAACCTGAACCTCGAGTGTTTACACAGGTATTGGCTCAGACATTCTACTCAGCTGTGGTTGGGCTGGCCCTCAAACACTACTCCAAAAGGATTTCTCCCTAAAGATAATGAGCAGGCTCACCAGAACACCTCATTTCTTTTGACTTTTAATTAAGTTTTTATTTATTTTCCCCCCACAGGATGCATGCACTTGCCAGAGAGAGCCAGAGAGAAACAGTGAAAGGGGAAGTGAGAAATCACCCCCCAAGGGAAGATGGCCACACCACAGTCCCTTCTCTTCCATTCTCTACCTGAGATTTTGGGCATGCATACACATGCACCCAGCAAGATTTTCAAGCTACCAGGTCTGAGACTTGAACTGTGGTCAGACATGTGGGAGTACAGTGCCTTAACCACCGGGCTACCTTCTGGCTCCAATATGGCAAAATTCTTCAAAATACAGCTTTTATAGGCCTTTTATATGCCACATGGTAGTTTATCATGGGTGAAATCATGGTTTTGGGGAGTATATTTGAATACTTTCCATGTTTTCCTAGAATGGATTCATCAATTACAACTACTAAAATTTGACAGGGTGACAGATGGGGTGGGAGGGTAGCTATAAAAACCTATAGCTAAATCATACTTAATGATGAAAGACTGGACCTTTTCTACCTATGATCAAGGAAAAAGCAAGGATATCTCAATATTTACATTTGATATTGTGATGAAGATGCAATAAAGCAAGAAAAATAAATAAAAGACATATAGTCTGAAAAGAAGCAAACTGCCAGTTTGCATGTTGCAGTGGTGACAACAGCTGTGACACATTTCCTTTAGTGAATCAGTTCATATTCCTCCTTGGTCAGTCCCCTAAAATAATCTTGCATGCTTAGTTTGAAAATAAGTTCAATTAGATCGTTCTGACCTACTCAAAACCATCAGTGACTCCTCACTGCAAACCAACATCTGAACTCTTCAGTTTGAAATCTAGTATCCTTTACTCCCTTCCTAGTAGTCACCTCACCTGATGCCAATACTCCATCTAGCTGCCTAGAGTTCTCGCTACATAACCAGATTTTGCCTCTACTCCTACATCTAGATCCCACCTTTCCTCTAAAGCCTTGGATATAGAAGCCTATTCAGAGTCTGCAAGTTGGAACTAATATCTCTCTCCCATATCCCTAATAACATATAGCTTATACTCGGCTAAAATGCTGATGGTAGGCTATCCTGGGTCCAGTTAATTTATGTACATATCTGCCTTCCTCTTAGGCCCTTGAATGCATATTAAAATCACTGTGAAGATCCTTGGAGAAGTGGTTGATTTCATGATTGGGGAAAGAGAAGTGATGTAACTAGAGCAACTCTTGCCAAAGAGTAAGAAAATACTCCCCACTCTTCCAAGAAAGGCAGGTAATACCAAGGACACAGGAACTAGCTAGAAAGAACTCCCACTAGCTTAAATCTGGGACAATTTGAGCACCCAAATAATTACATACTGTAATGAATCATAAACCTAGATGAACACATGAGGGAGGGGAAAGTCTTCACTTAACAGAAGAATGCTAAGTACCACATGGTAAATATGGAAGTGAGAGTTAAAACATTATTTTTACAACCATCATAGCAAAGACTGGTTCAGGTAAAAATCATCAATGAATACTGAATGAAGTGGAGATTTTTGATAAGGAGCAAAGCAATTTATCTGGTCTTATAACACCTTCACTGGGTGGGTAAACCAAAATTAACATCAACAGTGAGGGGCTGATGGACATCTGTCCTACTGATGTAAAACTGTGAGGACGTAACATCACTTATATAGTATTCTGGACAGAAATACATACCTGAATCTAATTATGAAGAAATAGCAAACAAACCCAAAATGAGGAGTGTTTTTTTTAAAACATATGAGGAGGAAGGGGAATACAGGCTTGTATTCTTAAAAATGTAACTATCATAAACACCAAAAAGTCCATGAAATGTTCCACACTAAAAGAGTCTAAAGAGACATGTCAATCAAATGCAATACCTAATCATGGACTGGGTCCTGTGTTCAAGGGGAAAAACTGCATATATGAAGGACATTATTGAATCAATGGACAAAGTCAGAATATAGACAACAGATGTGATGAAACTACTACACTATTATCACTTTACTGACACTGATAACTGTGCTGTGGCTATATAAAATACTGGGTCGTTGGGTAAGTCATGACACATTTTTGCATAGAAAAACAGAAAAATAAGTCATGACTTTCCTGATGACTTAATAATTATCTCTATTTAGGGAAACATTCATTAAAGTTTATAGGAGTAAAGGGCCAAGAAGCTTGCTACTTACTCTTCAATGGTCTGGTGGTGGTGGTGGTGGGGAAATGCATATAAAAAGTTGAAAATAATAAATGGAACCATTCCTAATGTCACTGTTGAGAATGAGGCCCAGATATTCCAGTTCTTTTTTAAGTTTTCAAGGATTGAACATGGTCTCAGACCAGCAACAGCAATATTATCTTGTTCTACTGAATCAGAATCTTTGGGAAAGTGGTCCAGTGTATTTTAACATGCCCTCCAGGTGACTCTAATGCCCACTGATCTAGATTATGAGCTCCCAGATACTGTATTTCAAGCTCCTATATTTCCCACAAAACTTAGCAAAATGTGCATAGCTACAACTCGGTAAATGCTTTTTGCTTTGGTTTGATGGTGAATGATAAGTCAGAAATGGCCACTTGAAGACAATAGATTACTCTGGAGGCCCCAGTTAAAGCAGCACTCTGGGGTTCTAAAGTGAATAGAAAAACAGAAAAATAAGTCATGACTTTCCTGATGACTTAATAATTATCTCTATTTAGGGAAACATTCATTAAAGTTTATAGGAGTAAAGGGCCAAGAAGCTTGCTACTTACTCTTCAATGGTCTGGTGGTGGTGGTGGTGGGGAAATGCATATAAAAAGTTGAAAATAATAAATGGAACCATTCCTAATGTCACTGTTGAGAATGAGGCCCAGATATTCCAGTTCTTTTTTAAGTTTTCAAGGATTGAACATGGTCTCAGACCAGCAACAGCAATATTATCTTGTTCTACTGAATCAGAATCTTTGGGAAAGTGGTCCAGTGTATTTTAACATGCCCTCCAGGTGACTCTAATGCCCACTGATCTAGATTATGAGCTCCCAGATACTGTATTTCAAGCTCCTATATTTCCCACAAAACTTAGCAAAATGTGCATAGCTACAACTCGGTAAATGCTTTTTGCTTTGGTTTGATGGTGAATGATAAGTCAGAAATGGCCACTTGAAGACAATAGATTACTCTGGAGGCCCCAGTTAAAGCAGCACTCTGGGGTTCTAAAGTGAATAGAAAACTTATTTTGGAAACAATAAAGGAAGTTGTATTAACTCAGACAATTGGAAAAAGAACTACTGTCCCAAAACGGAGCGTATCTGATAATAGTTTTAAGTCACCATCAACTGAAAATAAGTAAAAACTCATGCAAGCTCTGAGATGGTATTTAAAAACTGATTCTGTGGTTCTGGGAAACAATGCACAGTGATTAAAAAGCCATGCTGTGTGTATCACACAAGATCTATTTAGAGACAGCATTCACGTGGCTATGATGTGGCCCAGATTTGATGAGGATGGTCAGGTTTCAGAAGAATATCTCTAGGTGGCATTTCATGAGATAAGACTCCTGCAATGAGAATGAGGTGATCAATTTGCCTACTGAGTCGAAAATGAAACAAATAAATCCATTTCTACAGCAATTGTTTTCTACCTTGAGCCCTTAAACTGTTGAAGATGCTCTCGGATACAAGGTATCATCTCGGCCTTGCCACATGCCTTTTCTAATTGGCACCCAGAAAGATTTCACAGGGAAAGGGTGTTACTTCAGTATTGTTGATTTAAAGGTTATCTAGTTACAGAGAGGCAGAAGAGAATTCATCTTCAAAATTCACCTCCTTATTGAAAGCCTATGGAGTATCTTGGCAATTAACAATTCCTATCACCTCTAGCTGTTCCCTATGTGAGGAGGCTCAGAACTCGCCTTACAAATTGCTCTTTTGAAGATCAAAGGGAGGCTGAATGTGTCTGTGTGTGCTCTGGATGAGACTGTAATTTAATGGAATTTTCAGAGAAGGCTTTGCTGGCAGGGTTTGGATGACAGCCCCGGGGCGGAGGATTCAGGGGAGCTTGGCCACTCTTCCCTTTGGAGCGTCTTCCCTGCCTTTAATTGGCACCTCATTAGAAATTAATGAAAATGACATCCTCTGTTCTTCCTGCTCTAGGCATCGAATGCTACAAAAAGCCCCATCACAATTCATAACACATTCAATTTATATAGCAATGGCTCTTAAGCATTATTTATGAGATGTGAATTTCTTGTCAGCAGTTAATAACCTGTACAGAGTGGAAGGGGAATGAAAGAAAGGATTGCATATATATTTTTTTTTTTTCTGCAGTGAAGAAGTGTTCAGTTTGAGTTCAAACTACCTACCTGATTCTTCACTTTCAGTAATAAATTATGGTGTTTCCCCTCTTTAAAACCTTTCAGGGCAGTTAAATGTCTCTCCTGCATACCATGCATCCTCAAGGAAATAACTGTACAACTCACCCTTTCCTAGAGAGATCCAAGCAGACAGCAGGAGGAACACAAGAGCTACTTGTGAAGGATGTTCCCAGAGGTGTGTGCTCCCACTGCTGGCCTTCAGAGAGCGGCAGGCGACTCAGGCATTTTCCTGGGCACGTTAGCGTAATGCTCTCGATGGGCCGGGCCGAATGGAACTCCTGGCTGTCTCTAGGGAAGCTCCATCTGAAGGGACTGCAGAGAGCTCAGGGCTTTCTTCCCCAACAGAAAAGTCAAATCCCTCTCTAAGCAGACACTCACAATTGGGTACAATCCAAGGGACTGTAAAAAGATCATTTAAAAAGACCAGACTTCTGTGGCAAATCAATAGGCACCTAGAATTCCTGCCCACAGGAATGAAGAGGATGGCAGAGAGATCTGTACTTGCTTCACCCAAGGGCACGGGAAGTCATCTAACATGTATTTCTGGATTTTTAGCTGGGTTCTAAGACCTTAGGAGATTAGGTAGTTTTTACCAAAGCTGAAGGGTAAACTGGGATACTAGGTTACAACGCCTATGCGTCTCAGCATTAAATTGTGAATTCTCACTGCTCCCCGACAAGGAGAGGAAACATTAACCATTGTCAGAGGCAGGACAGCACACACGATGGCTTGATCCACTATGGCAAACCCTGTGTAACACCCGGGATTCAGTTACTTGCAAGAGGGAAACAAGAACAGAAGATACAAGAAAATCTCATGATTCTAACTTCGGACCAACCAAAGGCCTAGGTTATAAAGCAGCAAATAAAATGGCCTGTTACACCAGGTCTCTGCAGTGAAGAAGTGTTCAGTTTGAGTTCAAACTACCTACCTGATTCTTCACTTTCAGTAATAAATTATGGTGTTTCCCCTCTTTAAAACCTTTCAGGGCAGTTAAATGTCTCTCCTGCATACCATGCATCCTCAAGGAAATAACTGTACAACTCACCCTTTCCTAGAGAGATCCAAGCAGACAGCAGGAGGAACACAAGAGCTACTTGTGAAGGATGTTCCCAGAGGTGTGTGCTCCCACTGCTGGCCTTCAGAGAGCGGCAGGCGACTCAGGCATTTTCCTGGGCACGTTAGCGTAATGCTCTCGATGGGCCGGGCCGAATGGAACTCCTGGCTGTCTCTAGGGAAGCTCCATCTGAAGGGACTGCAGAGAGCTCAGGGCTTTCTTCCCCAACAGAAAAGTCAAATCCCTCTCTAAGCAGACACTCACAATTGGGTACAATCCAAGGGACTGTAAAAAGATCATTTAAAAAGACCAGACTTCTGTGGCAAATCAATAGGCACCTAGAATTCCTGCCCACAGGAATGAAGAGGATGGCAGAGAGATCTGTACTTGCTTCACCCAAGGGCACGGGAAGTCATCTAACATGTATTTCTGGATTTTTAGCTGGGTTCTAAGACCTTAGGAGATTAGGTAGTTTTTACCAAAGCTGAAGGGTAAACTGGGATACTAGGTTACAACGCCTATGCGTCTCAGCATTAAATTGTGAATTCTCACTGCTCCCCGACAAGGAGAGGAAACATTAACCATTGTCAGAGGCAGGACAGCACACACGATGGCTTGATCCACTATGGCAAACCCTGTGTAACACCCGGGATTCAGTTACTTGCAAGAGGGAAACAAGAACAGAAGATACAAGAAAATCTCATGATTCTAACTTCGGACCAACCAAAGGCCTAGGTTATAAAGCAGCAAATAAAATGGCCTGTTACACCAGGTCACATAACACTGGTAACAGACTGGAATTGTGGAGACTCCCCAGTGGGACACATAAAGACCAAAGCAAGAGTTTTCAGAGCACAAAAAATTAGACAGAACCTTTGATCTTGGGGCAAAATTGGCTAACTATCAGACCCAAGAGTTTCCTCTGCTAACTCGGGTATCCCTGCCCTATCTCACCAGGAATTAAAAATTACCTGGCAGGATTGGTCAAAATATAGCCTAAAAATAAGATTCTGACCGTAGTACATGAACACAACTGAAGTTGGAAAACTGCGGACAGCCTCCGTTCCCACTACTTCCTTACAGTTTCCCATAAGCATTTCACAGTGTAACTAAATGCATTAGAACTTCTTTGGTGACACTTGGACTCGTTGTGCCTGTTTCTGCAGTTGAATACACACTTTTAATCTGGTGCAGAACCACACACACTAGAATGCATGACCGGTATCGGGCTATGAGAAGCACAGGAGCTCCAACTGGTTCCCACGGGAAGCTAGTACACTCTCCCTTCCTTCTCATTCCGACAGGGCAGGTGACTGAGGTACAAGAGCAGCCAAGGCAATCCTTGAGAAGACAGAGAACGTCCAGTGACTTTGACTCTGTAACTGCTGAGCCCATAATTTAGTCCTGACTGCCAGCACTGTACCTGTGGAAATCTATGGCTGTCCCAGAGGTGCAAGGGGTGCTTCTAAAACTGACTTCTCTACACTGAAATGGACTGGAGAAAGAGGGTAGCCTTGTCTCGTTCTTGTTTGCAGTGGAAAAGCTTTTCAGCTTTTTCCCATTTAGAATGATACTAGCTATGGGTTTTTCATAGATGACTTTTATTGTGTTGAGAAATGCCCCTTCTATGCCAATTTTGCTGAGTCTTAATCGTGAAGGGATGTTGATATGATCATATAATTTTTAATCTTTCTTTCTGTTAATAGGGTGTAGTACATTATGGTTTTGCATATGTTGAACCATCCTTGCATCCATAGAATAAAGCCTACCTAGTCATGGTATATAATCTTTTTTTGGGGAGAGGTTTTCGCTATAGAGCGTGTGCACTCGCCAGAAAGGCAAAGAGACAGAAAGCGAGAAATCACCCCCCAGGGGGTTGGTCATGCCATAATCCCCTCTCCTCCATTCTCCTCTTGGGATCTTGGGCACACACACACATATGCCTGGTGTGAGTTTCCATAGGCTTGGTGTGAGTTTAAGCCACTGGGCCTGGGACTCAAACTGTAGTTGGCTACAGGGGAGTCCAGCAACAGCCATTATGCCTACTGCTGGTCCCAGTATATAATCTTTTTAATGTGTCACTGGATGTGGTTTGCTAGTATTTTCTTGAGAACTTCTGCATCTATCAGATATTGTTCTGTAATTTTTTCTTTTCTTTTCTTTTCTTTTTTGTTATGTCTTTGTCTGTTTGAGGGATGAGGGTAATGGAGGCTTTATAAAATGAATGAGGGAGGGTTTCTTCCTTTTGGATCTTTAGAGTTTGAGTAAAATGGGGATTAGCTCTTCTTTAAAGGTTTTGTAGAATTCAGAAGTGAAACCATTAGGACCTGGGCTTTTCTTTTTTGGGAGGTTATTTATCACTGATTCAATTTCATTGCTTGTAATTGGTTTATCTTCCTACTTTAGTCTTGGTAGCTCGTATGTGTCCAAATATTTGTCCATCTCACCCAGGTTTTCTTGTTTGTTGGCATATTACTCATAATATTCTCTAATGATCTTTTGTGCTTCTTTTATCTCTGTTGTAATATTGCCTGCTTCGCTGCGAATTTGATCTATTTGGTTCCTTTCTCTCTTTTTTTGATTAGTCTAGCTAAAGGTATATCAATTTTGTTTATCTTCTCAAAGAATCACCTTTTGGTTTTGTTTATTTTCTGTATAGTATGTTTATTCTCAATTTCATTTGTTTTTGCTCAAATATTTATTATTTCATTTCTCCTGCCTTTTTTCTTTTTTTCAGTTGTTGTTGTCTTCTAGTTCCCTGAGGTGAGGAAGTCCTAGCCAATGCAATCAGACAAGAGACTAAAATAAAAAGCATAGGGGACCAGCAGGTGGTGTGGTGGTTAAGGCACTGGACACTCCCACATGGCCAACCACGGTTCGAATACCAGACCTAGTGGCTTGCTTTCTCACTTTCCCTCTCTTCTCTCTGTGCATCTCTCTCTGTCAAATTAAAATAAATGAATGGATAAATAAAATTAAATGAATAATTATTAAAATTAAAAAATAAAAAATAAAAAGCATAAGAGGGAAAGAAGTGAAATACTCTCTATTTGCAGAGACATGATTATATACATAGAAACCCTAAAATAATCCACAAAAAGATTCGTCGAAGTGGTAAGTGAATACAGTAAAGTGGCAGAATACAAAATCAACACACTAAAGTCAGTAGCATTTCTACACACAAACAGTAAACAGACAGGTAGAATGGAAAAAAGAAATTCCATTTATAACAGCAACAAAAGAAATAAGATATCGAAGAATAAACCTAACCAAAGAAGTCAAAGACTTCTACAAGGAAAACTACGAAAAAAAAAAAAAAAAAAAAAAAGCAAACAAACAAAAAATAACAACCCAAAAGAAATTGAAAATGACACAAAATAGTGGAAAAGATATCCCATGTTTCTGGATTGGAAAAATTATTATCAAAATGTCAATCCTACTCAAATTAACAAATTCAAAATTCCAATCAAAGTACTAGACAGTCTTCACAGATTTAGGGAAAAAAAATTTTCTTTCTTTCTTTCTTTTGTTTTTGGGGGGGGTGTGGGGGGTATGTCCGTGTCTGTTTGAGGGACGAGGGCAATGAAGGCTTCATAAAATGAATGTGGTAAGGCTCCTTCCTTTTGGATCTTATCTGAAGCAGTTTGGAAATATATTCTTCCGTTTGGAGGGTTACTTGTTCACTCTAATTATTGTTTCTTTTGCTGAACAGAGAAGCTTTAAACTGATATTATCCATTTGTCTATTTTTGGGATTATTTCTTGTGCTTGAGGGTCTAGAATCTGTCTGGAATCATAAACGACCCCATATTGCCAAAGAGATAATGTGCAAGAGGGGCAGAGTAGGAAGCACCTCACTCTCTGACCCTAAAATACATGAAGAAGCTGTGATAACCAAAACAGCATGGTCCTGGCACGAAAACAGAAACATGGATCAATGGAACAGAACAGAGACCTCAAAAATAGGCCCCAAATCATATAGCCAATTGATTTTTTTTTTCTTTTTTGGAGAGGTTTTCACTATAGGGCACGTGCGCTTGCCAGACAGACAGAGAGAGACATAGACAGAAAGCGAGAAATCACCGCCCAGGGGGTATGGTCACGCTGCAATCCCTTCTCCTCCATTCTCCTCTCGGGATCTTGGGCACGCACGCACACGCGCCTGGCGTAAGTTTTAAGCCACCAGGTCAGGGACGTGAACCGTGGTCAACTATGTGGGAGTCCAGTGACATAGCCATTACGCTAACTGCACAGCCAATTGATTTTTGACAAAGGGCACCAGTCGATCCAGCAGGGGAAAAAAAAAATCTCTTTAGCAAATGGTGCTGGAAAAACTGGATATCCACCTGCAGAAAGATAAAACTAGACTCCTATCTCTTGCCATTAACAAAAGTGGATCAACTCAAAATGGATCACAGATCTAAACTTAAGGCCTCAAACTATAAAACTCTTGCCTTCAAGGAAAACTCTGGGGCACATTCGAGCAGAAAAGACTTCCTTAAGACCCCTAAAGCACAGAAAATAATTCAAAAATAGACAAATGGATAACATCAGGTTACAAAGCTTCTCTGTTCAGCAAAAGAAACAATAATTAGAGTGAATCAGTAACCCTTGAAATGGAAGAATATATTTGTAAACTATGCTTCAGATGAGAGGCTGATAACCAGAATATACAGGGAACTCAAGTACCTTAACTGAAAAATAAGACAAAACAAAAACAACAACTAATGAAAAAAAAATAAATTATCAACTCAATTAAAAGATGGGCAAATGAACAGACAACTCTCTAAGGAAGACACATGAGAGCCAAAAGGCATATGAAAAAATGCTCAACATCCCTTAACATAAGGGAAACGCGAATCAAAACCACAATGAGATACGCTCTAACCCTCGTCAGAATGGCTAAGATTAAAAAAATGAAAAATGAGGTGCTGGCAGGTGGCGGGTAGTTAAGGGCACTGGACTCTCAAATGGCTGAATGCGGTTCAAGTACTGGACCTGGGGGCTGGCTTTCTTGCTTTCTCTCTCTCTGTCCCTCTCTGGTGAAATGAAAATAAACGAATAAATAAATAAAGTTAAATAAGATAATTCTTAAAAAACTTAAAAACGTTAAGTGCTGGCAAGGCTGTGGTGAAAATAGAACCCTCCTACTCTGTTGGTGGGAGTGTAAATTAGTAGTCATTGTGGAGAACAATATGGAAGTTCCTCCAAGATCTACAAATAGAACTACCATACAATCCCGCAATTCCATTCCTGGGTATCTACCCAAAGGACGGGAATATACTCAGTCAGAAAAGTACTTGTACATCCACATTTACCATGGCATTATTCACAATTGCTAAGACATGGAACCAACCCAAATGTCCATAACAGATTAATGGATTAAAAAGTATGGCACATATATGCTAAGGAATACTACTCAGCCAGAAAAAATAAGACCCTGGCATTTGATAGAATGCAGATGAACATGGACTATTTACAACTAAGTAAAGCAAGCCAGACTATCAAAGAGAGACTTTGTATGTCCCCACTTACTATATACCAAATGTCTGTACTCTATGGTAGAATCTGAAAGACTGGAAGATAGAAAAGCATGGAGAATTGTGGATATTAGAGACAGTGTGGGAGGAAGGTGGGAAATGGGTGAGGGTGAGAGGAAGGGAATCAAGGGAGAAAGAAAAGAAACAAAACACTTAAGGGACACAAAAATAGAAAATTATCTGTGGATGATAACTTGCATGATAATACCTTTAACTAGAATAATATACAGTGTATCCATGCTGGGGAAATTCATTTTGCAAGCTATAATGATATATAGTGGTTGAATGTATAAAAAAATGAATAAATAAATAAACTATGGGGAAAAAAAATAAAGCTGACCTCTCAGGATGAAACAAAGAGATAGGATTCTGAGAGGTTAGAGGCAGGCCTCTAAGTTTGCCTAATGACTCCTCTGCTCCCCAGAACTAATGTTGTTTAAAACAATGTTCTGGGGTCAGCAGGTAGTGTGGAGGTCAAGGTGCTGGATCCCACATGGCCAGCTTCCTGGTTTGAGTCCTGGACCTGGCGACTTGAAAATCACACCAGGTGTGTACATGTAAGTGCCCAAATTCCCAAGAGAATGGTCAGTAGAGAAAGGACTGCAATGTGGCCATCTCTCCTTGGGGGAGTTATCAAGTGCATGCACCCTATAGCAAAAACTGAAATATAAATTACTAAAACTTAAAACTAGGAAGGCTAGTTAGATGGCATAGCACTAATGCACTGCTCAATCAATGCTGAGTTCAGTCCTCCCATCTAACCTGTACACAAAAAGGCAAGCATGCCCATGACCCTGACTGGTTGGGAGCTGGGGGGAGGGGGTCATGGCATGAGACCTTGTTGAGGGTGCTTGTCATGTTTTCCTGCTGCCTTCTCTCACTCTCATGAAAGGAAAAAAAAAGAAAAAAAAAAAAAAAAAAAAAAGGCAAACAGAGCCAGTAGGCGGTATGGAGGTTAAGGTGCTAGAGATAAAGGATTGGTTTAACTTTTGTTCCACCGTGGACAGACACTGAGTTTTTACAAATGGATTCCTGTGTAGTAATCCTACCAGGTGGAATTATGCTGCAGTAAACAAAAGGAACGGTTACTTTACAGTTCTTCTAGCGTGCTGACTGCATGAATAAAGGTTTAAAGAAACATAAAATCAAACTATAGTTTGAAAAAGATATGGGGGAGAAATCTTATATTGATTATAAACGGGAAAAAGCTCATTCAAAATTAATTTACTATGTGAATTATATGGTACACATCTCAGAATTCTGCTGGTTTGATAGATTTTTAAAGCTTTGGACAGGAAAGAAAGAGTGGTAAGTGATAGGGAAAAGTCGAAAGCAGTAAGCAGTGACAATGTAACGCTAAAGAAATATGTGTAAGAGTAGAATATTTCTGCTTTAAAAAAAAATGTGGAGGAAATGGTATTTAGAAAGCAAGAATTCCATATGCCTGATTCCCAAGCTCCAAACCTACAGCTCACAGTGAGTACTCTCTCAAACAATGAAGTAAGCCTTTACCTTCTTAGGAATAATCTCCGAGGCTATGCCAAGGATATTAAGGACAGTCTCTTTCACGCCACTGGGGGAGAGGCTTACCGCAGCGACACGATCCCAATTCCTGCTGCACCAGCTCCAGTTTGGTTTGGCACTGGAAGCACCGACGTCGACTCTTCTGTTTAGATCGGCTGGTTTCCTCGGTCCGCTCAGTGTTCTCCAGTAGTCGTGGCCGTTTCACTGGCGATGCCTCATTCTCAGACTGTGAATCTGACCAAAATAACATATTTCATTTGGGGATCAGGGTGTGTGCTTGGCCTGGCCAAGTACAGCTGATTAATGTACTGCCAGGCATTCTTCTGACCAGGCTGCTGCCCTTGTCCGGGGAAGAACTGGATCTGGGTAAGCAAGAAAGCTGGTCTGACTCTACTGGTTTAGACTACACCAGCTGTGACAAGCATGTACCTTTAGGATCGACTTCTAACAACCCAGGGCTAAGCTGTCAGGCCTAAAGATCCTCCTGAAGAGGAGGATGGGGATGGCTCAACAAAAAACAGTACTATGGTGATGTTTTTAAATAAAGCTAGCCAGCAAGTGGCTCAGTGGTTAAGGCACTGGACTCCTACATGATGAACTACAGTTCGAGTCCCAGACCTGGCAGCCTGCTTTCTCACTCTCTCTCTCTTGTCTCTCTCTACTGAACACATGTGCCCTGTAGCAAACTTATAAAAAAAAATCAATAATTAATAAAAATTAAACAATTTTTAAAGATAGCTAAGTTATAGCGTCAGCAGGTAGTGTGGTGGCTAAAGTGCTGGACTCCCAAAGAGCTGACTGTGGTTCAAGCCCCAGACCCAGCTGCTTGAGAATCAAGGTATCCTTTACCTACTGTATCTTCATATCACTATGCTTAGCACAAAACCATAACCAAAGTCAGTGTTTGATGGTGACCTATAATCTTTTCTATTAA
Source organism: Tupaia belangeri chinensis (assembly GCF_000334495.1). Lineage (NCBI taxonomy): Eukaryota > Metazoa > Chordata > Mammalia > Scandentia > Tupaiidae > Tupaia > Tupaia belangeri. Next base: position 6,800,831 of record NW_006159716.1, read on the forward strand.
AATTACTTACATTTCTACTCTTCAACACAGAAGAATCAGGTTCTAACACTGAGAACTAGTTCATCTTTATTCAGAGTAAAGGAGTACCCCTATATTTCACAAGTAAGCTGTCTTGTGGCCTTCACAGTGTGTGTTGATGGGGACTGGGCAGTGGGTAGTGGTTGGCACTATAAACCCTACAAAATGGTAGGAAGAGGTGTAGTGTGTATAAACTTGTGTCTTGTATAACCTCAAAAAAGTATCTAACATGCAGTAAAGTTTGTCACAGGCAAGCTGTAAATAACTCTTGCCTTCCATAAAAGGTTAACACTGCACTCCTGGAATAGGTGCCACTGCATACTAAGGATACAACTCTTGCCAAGGTCTCAAAGTGGTTTATAATAACAGCTATCTGCGGGGAATCTCCTGAACAGACTGGCTTAAGATAATCTAGATCCACCCTTTCCCCTAGTCTGTTCTCCACATAGCAGCCAAGGGATCTTGTTTAGAAAATCAAGTTAGAGTCAAGTCACTTCCCTGCTCACACACAAACAGCTCTCCTTTTCAGAGTAAAAGTCCAAATACTTATTATAACTCTTAAACCCTGCACAGTGTGCCCTTCCCTAATCTCTCGACCCTCGTTTCCAGCTGCTTTCTCCTTTTGCCACAGCTACACTAGCCTTCTATGTCTCTGACCTCCAGGCCTTTGTACATTCTCTTCTCTCTATCTGGAATACCTTCACCCTTAATTACCAGGAATCTCGTTTCTCTCTCTCTTTTTTTTTTTTTAAAGTTTTTTTGCCATAGGGTACATGCACTCACCAGAGAGAAGAAAAGTGAGAAATCACTCGTAGAGGGGATGGCCTGGCCACAATCCCTTCTCCATTCTCCTCTAGGGAATATGGGCATGCACGTACATGCGGCCCAGTGTGATTTTCAGCCACTGGGTCTGGGACTCGAACCTCAGTTGGCCATGTGGGAGTCAAGTGCTCCAACTACCATGTCACTGCAATCCCTTCTCTTCTATTCTTCTCCCTAGATACCATCTGAGTCACATTTTCAATGAAGCCTTCTTCCTATCTAGAGCACCCAAATCCCTCTTCCCTCATGCTTCCCCTCCTCACTTTCAAAATCCCTCTAGGACACTTATCTTTAAACACTGTACCCTAGGAGAACGTAAACTGCAGGAGGGCAAGACATTTCACTGGCTTAGTTCACTGATGTCCCTCCATGCCTACGTATTTATAGAGTGAATGAATCTCCTAAGCAGGCCTGACTTTCCATTTAAAATAGCTCTAGGGAGAACCTGTCGGATATATTTTAATGAGGGCATGCCTTTCCCTGCCTCTCTCTGAGGAAGATGCTACACTTTGCCAACATCAGCCACTGGCCCCAGCAGTGATGATGGTAAGGTCTGCTCACAGCCTCCTAAGCCCACATTGTGTGGGACCCCACACCGTTCTTAGCCACTGCAACCTTCATTTTAAAAAATCTCATTTAATTCTCCCACTCCTATGTTTCCCCCTGAGACAAACCAACTAAATAAAGCTTTTGATGAAAATAACCGAAAGCCAAGCCCAGCTCTATATCCCAGCTCTGCTGAATGAAACCACTAGAGCCGGTGTGCCTATAGTGACTGAGGTAGCTACAGACAGGCCTGGAACCCTCCTTCCTCTACAAGAGCAACAGCAACAATCTAAATGTAAATCCTTACAAAGCAGCCAGCCAAAAGGAATTCACCTTTAATGAGTTATGTTGCTCTGCATGTGTGTGTGCCGGGATCCTTTCACAAACCAACAATGATACTACTTGTATTGGTAACTCTATTATAGAGTTATCCGTCATACTACGGAGAAGGGGGCAATAGGAAGAGAAAAATCTAGAATTTTCTGTAACAAGAAATGATACTTGTTTCGAGATAAGAGTCTGAATTTGAAACCCCATTTTCCCTTCCTTTTCAATTTTTTGCCATAGGGCATATGCGCTCGCCAGAGAGAGCAAGTGAGTGAGAGAAATCCCTCCTGAGGCAGGATGACCACATCTCAACTCTTCTCTTTTATTCTCTTCTCAGGACTTGGGGCATGCACGCGCACACACCCGGTATGGTTTTCAAGCCACCAGGTTTAGGACTTGAACGGTGTGGTTGGTCATCGCCAACCACACAGTTGGGATACAGTGCCTTAATCTCCACACCACGTGCTGCCCCTTGAGACATCCTTTTAAGAAAGTGTACCTGGCAGGTAGAAGTGCCCACTAAGAGAGGGAGGTAGATACCACCTTTCATTATGAATACGATAAAAGTCTAGAGTCCCTTGGCTTGATGCCAGCATTACCTCTATAGTATAAAAGATGGTGAGAACCAGCAGTTAGCGTAATGGCTATGTCGCTGGACTCCCACATAGCCAATCGTGGTTCGCATCATGGACCCGGTGGCTTAAAACTCACACCGGGCGCGTGTGCGTGCATGCCCAAGATCCCAAGAGGAGAATGGAGGAGAAGGGATTGCGGCATGACCATCCCCCCTGGGGGGTGATTTCTCGCTTTCTGTCTCTATGTCTCTCTTTGTCTGTCTGGTGAGTGCACGTGCCCTACAGTGAAAATCTCTCCAAAAAAAAAAAAAAAGATGGTTGGCCTCTCTGTCGCACCTCTGATAGAACCGAGAGTGTATCTAAAAATGTAGACATCATATTCAAAGCTCTTTGCACATGAGTCTGTACCACACTGTCAGTGTTGACTGCCTGAATAGAACCTACCTTCACTACTAAAGCAAACCTTTCCTACAAGGAAAAGACTATTTCATTTCAGTGTGGCAATGAAGCTGGCAAAAAAGGAAAAGAAAGAAAGTTCACTGTAGCAACGGTATCATGGCTAACTAGTTTCAAATAATCAAGGGGGTGATGTGTAAAAGAGGTATCTTTTAATGTGTCAGTCTAATAATTAGAAAATAGAATTCATATTTATATAACCAAGACCACTGCTCATCACCGATCTACCTTGATGGTAACCCCAAAAGTTAGGAGGCCTGTCCAGCCCTCTCTTTTCTCTTTCCCAACAAACAATCACCAACAGTACTATACGTTGTAAGTCTACATGGTCCCATGCTGAGTGTTTCCTTTATCTATTCCATGCTGTTACAAAGACTACTGAGTTATTTGTTCTGGTAGGTAAGAGGCATGGGATATTCCTGAAATAATAGGTCCTAAGGGAGGTTTCTGCTGCTGCCAACAGCTTCTTGGCTACATTGCATTGGCTGTCCTGAAAGGACACCATTCAGCCCTAGTCAGTCCTCTGAGAGACGATGTTCCAGCATCTGTAGACATCTATAACCAAAGGCATGCATGTACAGAAAGTCTGCGCTGTGAGAAGCAGTCCTAGATGATTCTAAACCAAGATGGATGAAGTATTTAACAGAATGCGCCATTTTTTTAGAATCAAGGAACTATTCTGAGACATTAAGAGACCCATAACTTTTAAGTTCTGGAAGTTACCCTTCCTTTGGTTGATGGTCTATTAGATAGAAAAGGGATCCCTGTGCTAACTAAAGGTCCCCTCTATGAAGAGGGAGGAGAAACGAGCTCTGAAAACTGTTTACCACCCTCCCCATGCTGCCATTCAAGAAGGTGACTGTGTTATATACAGCGTCTTGGCAAAGCAGACCATTCTTTGGCATTTTCTTACAAGTCAACTTGGTGTTTTAATTAGAAGCTAATGAAATAAATAGCAGTCTATAGGATCATCATCATGTCTTCATAAGAAATTTACATCCCCTCTGCTAATTATTTAATGAAACCTGTGCCATGAGCTGAGCTGCCTAAATAAGAGAAACAGATGTCGTGGGCAGGGATTCTAATTACATAATAATGAACTAAATAATTCAACTATTCAATTATAAATTTTAGGTCTATTAGAAAATGACTACCAGAGAAAAAAGATTCAAACATGGTTAACATCTACTGTTCATATTTGAATAAATTAAACTCTCATTATCTGCTTTGTGCTCACAAATATACTTCCTATTACCCTGAAGCATTTCTAATTTCCTGAACAATGACAGAAAACACCTAATAGCCTACTTGCATCCTCTCGACTTGGGCAGAAAGGGTTAAAATGTAGAGAGAGGGGTGAACAGAAATAACTCTTCCATGCAGCTTTCACTGTCAGAAGAAAGGAGTCCTTGCAAGGAGCATGCTCATTAGCAGCAGGAGGAGCTGTAGTGGCAAACTAGGAACTGTTCCCACCCCAGGAGTTAAGAGTGACTTCTAATTAAGGTCCTTCATAAAGGGCCAACAAAGCAGATTTTTTTTTCCCAGTATGCTCTTTCTTGAGAACATAATCTAGTCTGGATATACTCAGCAGAGCTGCCTGCCACACACCCGTATCAGGTTCACAGCTCTTGGAACTCATCAGACCCTCTCTTTCTCTGCCAGTGTTTAACAGAATGAGACAGATACCTCGTCGCATCTTCTAGACAAAGGGAAGTCTAAGCAAGAATCAGAATGTGATTAAATGAAGAAGGAAAAGCTTGAGAGAAAGTATTTTACCTATCAGCTTTCTTGGCTGGAACATAATCACTAAATTCGTGATAGAAAAAAACAAAGTATAGTGATTTTAAAAACATAATCTTATCTTTATAAGTTTTTTTTCTCTTTAGAGAAAGTCTAATTGTACTTTCCTGGCCAATTGCAGAAAGGAGTGGTAAGACTCTCAATTTAGGAACACAGTTTAACTGGAAAGCCTGACTAGCAACAATAAACAGAGCTACTTCTTTTAAAATTCTGTCTTGTCTCTGACAGAAATTCACATTTGTTTCTTACTGTCACTGTTCTTGTCTTTATTACTCATGTTCTCTCCCCAAAATTTCCAAATAAATTGTGTCAGGCCTGTCAGAGTCGAATCCCGATCTCTCTTAATCTCCTGTCACTGTGCAGCTGGCAGCCTGCACGCACCCCAGGCCGTTAACCGTGGCCATGGCCTCCTGACATGGCAGGCGGGCTCTCGGCCCTCTGTACAAGCCAACGCTCACAACACAGACTAGGACAGGGAGAAGCAATGGCAACAGAGAGAAGAAAGCTTCCATTCCCTTCTCCCACACCTTCCCTTACTTCTCCAAAAGAAAGATGAATCTGTTTAATCTCAGCCTTTATGACAGCTTTTGAGGTACTCAATCAGTTTTTTTAGAACCTATCACAGTCTCTTGACAGAATGACATTTATGATCCCAACAGCCTGTGCAAACATCAGTAAGAGCAATAATTAATGAACCCTCACACATCACTGCTGCCTCTCTCTCTACCATTTAAAAGGAGCTTAAGCTTCTAAAACCTCTGCCCATGAAAAATGCCACTCTCACCAGAAAAACTGATAGGAGACTTGGAAAACCCTGTCTCACAGGTGCTCTCTCTCTGTGCTTCTCCTCATGCTTCGCTTTCAGAGCGTGTGCAGGGATTGAACCCACCCTCTCCGGCATTTTACTGTGTGTACCATGAAAGACTTCATGAGAGAGAAAACTCCCTCATCACCCATTAAAAAAAACTCCCCACTTGGTTCAACCAGGATTTTCCCCTCCTCTATCTTCCTAATGGCCCTAGAATAATTGTGGAATAACACATCTGTTTAAAAGCCATCACATGGACAGAGAATGAAGTTCAAGAGGCTTTGTGGAGAATGCTGCCATCTTTGTCTGATAAGGAGATGAATCTAGCTTGAAATACACGCAGGGTGTCATATACTGGGTCATAATCATTTTAAAGGTCAATTACTCACAAATTTCTTGGCAGTACAATTACTAAGCATACTCTCCCTCTTCTATTTCCCCTGTCCCCAGCCCTCTTGCGTATTTTCTGTCTTTCTCCTTTGCTACTACAGCTATCCAAGGGTGGTCTCATTCTCTAGTAGATCCTTAAGAGTGAAGGCAGAACTCTGACTCTTCCTCCATTCTGGAACATAAGATTGGGCGATGTGGGCTGGCCAATCAGTAAAGCAGATCATCCTGGGAGGGCATCTGAGCTTGGAGTATCTGTCCTTCTTGGCATGGTCGAAAGACGAAAGGAATCAGCAATCCTGGAGGTTACTAGGACCGTCTAAGCATCTGATTTTATTTCTCATGGCAGCAATGCAGAGCTGCTTCTATACAGTTTTCTGGCTGGAGGAGCAGCAGAACACACAGAAGCCGTGAGCCCCAATAATCTGTGCCCTTAAGGAGATGAGCATCCACAATACCTGGGAGGCTTGTGTTAAAGACTGCAATTAGATTTCTCACTTCCTCACAACCCTTTCCCACTCCTATTCGTGGTGTACAGGAACCTGGAGCTGATTTTGGTGGAGCACCTTGACACCAGAAACACGTGATTATGAACCCATCAAAGGATCCAGCAGGATAAGCTAAGAACAACTCTCCATCAAATAAAACCATCTTAAATGAAAGTCATGGCATCAGAGTCCAACAGTTCTAAAGGAAGGGGTTTTCCCTTGAACTTTTCTTTCTTTTCTATATGCCTTTTATTTCTCTTTCTTGCCCGCCGTGCTGGGTAGGCCTTCTGGTATGATGCTAAACAGCAGCGCTGAGAGAGGACATCCTTCCTTGTTCCCTGCCTTAGAAGAAAAGCAGTCACTCTCTACCCAAGTTTTTACTTCAAAAAATTTCAGAGAAAGGCTGGGGGGAAAAAAACAAAACATGTGTATGCACGCCACTCAGATCCAACAACTGTTAAAATGTTTTGCCACATTCCTTTAACTCTTGCCTCCATATTTATCCTTTTTTCTACTCTGAATATCTGAGAATAAGTTGCAAATGTAAAATTAATTCACCCTAGAATATACATGCATCTAATTGTAAGGGCATTTCCTTACTTGACCAAATATCACACCTGTGTGTGTATGTGTTGGGGGGTGTTTGCTTGCTTTCCTTCTCTCTTGCTCTCTCTCTAGTGAGTGCCTCTTTCTCTCTCTGGTGAGTGTATCTCTCTCACTCTCCAGCGAGCACATGGGACTTTTAGGGAAAAAAAAATAACAACAAAACAAAAAACTTCCAATAGGCACACATGGTTGGAGAACTGGCACAGTTACAGGCAGGTGCCATGCAGCCAGCCCGGTTCCAATGGCACTATGGCAGTAGAGGACAGAATGGTCTTCCTCCAACTGTTTCTACTGCATCTCTGTCTCATACTGGACATTAGGATATGATCCATCTGTGCCTTGGCAAGAAGTGGATGTTTAATCAAACAGCAAGAGATGAGCGAGCTACCAGAAGCTTTGATTCATAATTTTAATTGCCATGATTTTAGTCTGATGGCATTCCCCGTGACTGAAGTTGATCCCCAAAGGCCACACAAGTCATTTCTCCAATTATCTCTTTTCCAATGACCTTCTAACTGACTGTTAATAGCTGCTATAAGACATCTCTTAATCATTCCAGTCTCTAAAATTCTTTTTTTATTTTCAATCTAAGGAAAAAACCTACTGGATTAAAAAATAAAAATCAAAAGCCCTGTGGCCTAGTGGTCATGGGAGCCAGAGCCCGCATGGCTGACCACAGTTTGAATCCAGACCTCACTGGCTTAAAAAACACATCCAGTGCATGTGTGTGTATGTCCCAAACCCTGAGAGGATGGAGAAATGGAGGAAAAGGAATTGTGACACTGTGGCCCCATTAGTTCTTTCTCCTCCTCTCTCTCTCTCTCTCTCTCAGTCCAGGTATTCCTGGTAATTTTTTTTTTTTTTAAAGAAAGAAATCCGGGACCAGCAGTTAGCGTAATGGCTATGTCACTGGACTCCCATATAGTCGACTGCAGTTCGCATCCCAGACCCGGTGGCTTAAAACTCACGCCGGACGCATGTGCGTGTGTGCCCAAGATCCAGAGAGGAGAACGGAGGAGAAGGGATTGTGGCATGGCCATCCCCCCTGGGGGGTGATTTCTTGCTTTCTGTCTCTCTGTCTCTCTCTGACTGTCTGGCTAACGCATGCGCCCTATAGCAAAAACCTCTCAAAAAAAAAAAAAGGAAAAGAAAAAGAAAGAATTCCAGGCTGCCTGTGGCTGTAGGCCCTAATGGCCAGGCCCTATCCCTCAGCCCCTACTCATTTCTGGACTTCAGGTTTGTTGCTTGGGACTTTAAGATGAACTTGCACCCCCTCCTCACCCCATCCGGAGACTGGTTCAATCCAGCGGCAGTGCCGGACACCAGGCTACCTGTGGTTGCAGGTCCTAATAGCCAGGACCCACCACTCATCCTCCACCCTTTCCCCACTTGCCTTTGGACTCTTAGAACTACAGTGTTTTTTTTGTTTGTTTGTTTTTTTGGGTTTTTTTTGAGAGGTTTTTGCTATAGGGCGCGTGCACTCGCCAGAAAGAGAGAGACAAAAAGCAAGAAATCACCCCCCAGGGGGGATGGCCATGCTGCAATCCCTTCTTCTCCATCCTTCTCTTGGGAGCTTTGCCACACACGCACACGTGCCCAGCATGAGTTTAAGCCACCGGGTCCAGGACGCGAACCGCAGTCGACTACATGGGAGTCCAGCGACATAGCCATTACGCTAACTGCTGGTCCCAGAACTTCAATGTTTTGAATATCGTGCCACATGTATTGCTCCAGAGGTGAAGCTTATTATCTCAGTCGGAGGCTCACCACTCCTTGGAAACAGGTAGGACTTTGGGTCACCCAGGACCAGTGACAACAGTGCATGGTACTGGTGAGCAACAGGGAGGCAAACCAGAAGAGAGATCACCAATTTTCTAATCCCACACACCTTTTAACACTCAGAGATACCTTGAGTAAGTTAGGAAGGCACTTATAGATCACCAGATGACTGGGAACAATCGCAGAGGCTCAAGAAACATGAGCAACCAAGTCAATAAACCTTGCTTGGACAGCTGGCAGTAACAACACCTGTTTCGGCACTGCTGCTAAATACAAGCTGGACTGCAGAACTTCTCTATCAGCTAAAGTAAATGATGCCAGCCTGATTAGACTGGGTTATACTCAGACCCTCCGACCAGGAGTCAAATTGACCCTGTTAGCTCTAATCGATCAAAAGAATTTCAATGCAGGTGGTCGTAAGATTGGGTTGGGATTTGAACTGGAGGTTTAATGTGGTTTTGAGTAAAGTATCAAATTTGTCCCTGGAAGTGAAGAGAAATGAATCCACTGTGTTTTGGTCTTAAAATTCTTCTGTGAAATTTCAAAAGTGTGAACTTTTTATTCTTCCAAAGAATTGTAATCCTCCCTACACTGACATCTAGAGATCGCAGTCCATCTAAGGGAGGTGCGTGAAGGCACGCCTGGAAGGTGCCATATTTCAGTTCAGTTCTGTAGTGTTAATTTCAATGTGTTCCTCAGCACCAGTGTAGTTCATGTTGAAGGAAGTGACCCTGCCCTCCACATCACAATGTCCTGCACGTTCTATGCCACTTTTCATGACCTTTTAGGATATTGGTCTCTGTGCTGTAGTGGTAACTTCAGTTTTGCATCAGAGTAAAATAAAATAAACCCATCACATTTGGAACATTAAAAAAAAAAAAAAGAGGAAGAAATATGAGCAACCAACAAAAATGCCTCTCCCCTGAGGAAAGTTGTCAAGCCCATACCACCCATAGTCAACATAATGGACATCGTGGACATGTCGACTAAGCAATTCAGAATATTTGTAGTGACCAAACTAACTGAGATGTAAGAGAAAAGAGGCAATGAGCTCCAAAAGATGAAAAAGTCCTTGCATGACACCTTAAAAAAGAACCAGATGGACCTTCTAGGGTTGAAGAATTTGATACAGGAAATAAAGAAAACCTCTCTCAAAAGTATTAAAAGTAGATTAGATCAGGCAGAAGATTGAATCTCGAATGTAGAAGACAAAATATCTGACCTAGAAAAAAGTATCAAGATTGAGAAAACAACCAAGAAAAATGAGGATAATACACGAGAAATACTGGATACTATATCAAGTATCCCAACATCTTGATAATTGTTATCCCAGAAGACGAAGAAAATAATAAGGGCATTGATCATTTATTCCATGAAATCCTGGAAGAAAACTTTCCAAACCTAGAAAGGCATTGAAATATCCAGATCCAAGAAATACATAAGATCCCAAATAGAATCAACACAAGAAGAACCTCTCAAAGGCACATCATAGCCAGATTGGCAAAAATAACAAAGACAAGATACTAAAGCTGGCAAGAGGAAAATGTTAAGGTACTCACAAAAGGTCACCCCATCAAGCTAACATTGGACCTCTCAGCAGAAACAATGTGGGCAAGGAAAGAATGAGGAAATATAGTCAGTGTTGAACGAAAAACAATTTCAACCAAAAATACTATACCCAGCAAGATTATCTTTCATATAGGAAAAAAGATAAAAACATTCTCGAATAAACAAAATCTGAAGGAATTTACCAACTTCAGACCAGCTCTTCAAGAGGTTCTGAAGGGAGTGTTATGCCAGGAAAACTAAAAAGTCAGACGGACAGTTTTAAGAGAACAAAAAGCAATCAAGAAAATGGCTGATTTAATGATACGAACAGGTCCAAAAATATCGACAATAACACTGAGTGTCAATGGATTAAACTCTCCAATTAAAAGACACAGACTGGCCGAATGTATAAAAAATCAGAAACCCTCTATCTGCTGTCTACAAGAAACGCACCTTATGGATAAAGACATATATAGACTAAAAGTGAAAGGATGGAAAAAAACATTCCATGTAAGTGGAAATAAAAAAAGGGGTGGAGTTGCAATATTGATTTCATACAAGATAGGCTTTCAAGACAAAAACTGTAAGATGAGACAAAGAAGGGCATTATATAATAGTAAATGGGGTAATCCAACAAGATGACATGATGCTGATAAATATCTACGCACCCAAACAGGAGCACCTAAATATGTGAAGGAACGAGTGCTAGAGCTAAAAGGAGAGATAGGGAACAAAACTATAATTGTTGGGGATCTCAAACCCAATTATCTTCTTTAGACTGATCTTCTAGGCAAAAAAATAGAGAAATACAGGACCTAAATGATACCGTAAATCAAATGGGCTTGAATGGGCTTGATAGATACCTATAGAACTTTCCACTTTAAGACCAAAAAATATACATTTTTTATCACTGCAGCATGAAACTTTTTCAAAGTTTGACCATATGTTAGGACACATATCAAGCCTTCACAGATTCAAAGGCATAGAAACTATATTCAGCATCTTCTTGACCATGATGTAATTTAACTCAAGATTAACTTCAAGAAACACCCCTGAAAATCCACAAACACATGGAAACTGAACAATCTATTTCTGAATGACTTCTTAACTACTGAAGAAATTAAGTCTGAAATAAAAAAAAATTTACAGAAACAAATGATAATGCATACACAAGTTTCCATAAGCTATGGGACACAGCAAAAGCAGTCATAAGAGGGAAATTCTTAGCAATTAGTGCACATAAGAAAAAGATGGAAAGGTGGCAAATAGATAACCTAACATCATGCCTCAGGGAACTGGAAAAACAACAACAACAACAACAACAAAATGCCAGATGAAAAGAAATAATTAAGGTTCAAGCAGAAAATAAATGAAAAAAAATAAACGAACCATACAGAAAATAAATTAAAGCAAAAGCTGGTTCTTTGAAAAGATTAACAAGATCGACACACCATTGGCTAGACTGATGAAGAAGAAAGAAACCAGATAAATCAAATATGTGATGAAACAGGCAACATTACAACAGACATAACAGAAATACAAAGTATCATTAGAGGATACTATGAGTGAGTATATGCCAACAAACAAGAGAACTTGGAGGAGATGGACAAATTCCTGGATGCATAAATCTATCAAGATTGAATCAGGAGGACATAGAAAACCTGAATAGACCCATAACAAGCCAGAGACTGAACCAGTAATAAATAATCTCCCAACAAAGAAAAGCTCAGGTCCAGATGGTTTCATTTCTGAATTCTACAAAACTTTTAATGAAGAGTTAATCCCTATCCTACTCAAATTACTTCTAAAGAGTCGAAAGGAAGGAAACCTTCCTAATTCATTTTCTGAAGCCTCCATCATCCTCATTCCCAAAACAGATAAGGGCATGACAAAAAAGGAAAACTACAGACCAATATGGTTGATGAATATAGATGCAAAAATTCTCAACAAGATACTAGCAAATCATATCCAACAACATACAACAAAGATTATTCATCACAACCAGGTAGGATTTATTCCAGGGATGCAAGGGTGGTTCAACATATGCAAGACCATAAATATAATATACCATATTAACAGAGAGAAAGATAAAAAACATGTGATCATTTCAATTGATGCAGAGAAAGCATTAGATAAAATATAACATTCTTTCATGATTAAGACCTTTGGTAAGATTGACATAGAAGGGTCATTTCCCAACACAATAAAAGCCATCTATGAAAAACATACAGCTAACGTTAACTGAATGGGAAAAAGCTAAAAGCTTTTCCACTAAAAACTGGTACTAGGCAAGGCTGCCCACTATCTCCACTGTTTTTTAATATAGTGCTGGACGTCTTAGCTAATGCAATCAGAAAAGAGAACAATATAAAAGGCATTCAAATAGACAAAAAAGAGTTGAAAATATCTTTATTCACAGATGACATGATGGTATACTTAGAAGACCCAAAGGTCTTCGAGATAAAACTTCTCGAAGTAGTGAGTACAGTAAAGTGGCAGGATACAAAGTCAACATCCAAAAATCTATAGCATTTCTATATATGAACAAGTTGAATGAAGAAGAGCTGAAGAAAGGAATTCCTTTCACCATAGCCACAAAATTTATAAGCTTTCTAGGCATAAGCCTAACTAAGGAAGTCAAAGACCTTTATAAAGAAAACTATGAAAATCTTAAAAAATGTATTGATAAGGAAATAAAAAAGTAGAAAGACATCCCATGCTCCTGGATTGAAAGAATTAACATAATCAAAATGGCAACTCTACCCAAATTAATCTACATATTTAACGCAATTCCAATCAAAATACCAGAGATATTCTTCACAGATCTAGAAAAGACAATCATAGAATTTGTTTAGTATCATAATAGACCTTGTATTGACAAAGCAATCCTGTGTAGAAAGAGTGGATTGGGAGGCATTTCACTCCCTGATCCCAAGATGTACTATAAAGCTGTGATCATAAAAATAGCATGGTAGGGAATAGCAGTTGGTGTAATGGCTATGTCGCTGGACTCCCATGTAGTCGACTGTTATTCAAGTGTTGGACCCAGTGGTTTAAACTCATGCCGGGTGCGTGTGCTGTGTGCCCAGGATCCCGAGAGGAAAATGGAGGAGAAGGGTTTGCAGTGTGATCATCACCCCTGGGGGGTGATTTCTCACTTTCTGTCTCTCTGTCTCTTTCTGATGAGTGCACGCGCCCTATAGCAAAAATCTCTCCCCCAAAAAACCTCAAAACAAACAGCGTGGTATCAGCACAGAAACAGACACGTGTACAAATGGAATAGAATAGAGACCCCAGAAATAAACCCCTAAGCTTACGGCCAACTGATTTTTGACAAAGGATACCAGTCAATCCACTGGGAAAAGGAAAACCTCTTTAGTAAATGGTGCTGAAAAAACTGGGTATCCACCTGCAGAAAGATGAAACTGAACCATCTTCCACCATTAACAAATGTCAACCTGAAATGGATCAAAGATCTGAACCCAAGACCTCAAATTATAAAACTACTGGTGGAAAATACTGGGGAAACTCTGGGAGACATTGGAGTAGGTAAAGACTTCTTAAATAAGACTCCTAAAGCACGGGCACTAATCCCTAAAATAGGTTAAGTAGGACTATATTGGAGTAAGAAGTTTCTGCACAGGAAAGGACACAGTAACAAGTGTGAATCGACAACCCTCAGAATGGGAAAATATTTTTGTCAAATATGCCTCAGACAAGGGACTGATAACCAAAATACACAGGGAACTTAAGTGCCTTATGCGGGGGGAAAAAAAAGATTAACCCAATTAAAAGATGGGAAAATGAGCTGAACAAAAATCTCTCCAAGGAAGACATATGAACAGCCAAAAAGCATATGAAATGATCAACATCCCTCCTCATAAGGGAGATGCAGATTAAAACCACAATGAGATACCACCTAACCCCTGTCAGAATGGCAAAGATTAAAAATACAAAAAGTGGTAAGTGTTGGCGGGGATGTGGTGAAAAGGGAACTCTCCTACACCATTCCTGGTGGGAATGTAAACTGGTTCAGCCACTATGGAGAACAACATGGAGGTTCCTTAAAGATCTATAAATAGAACTACCATTTGGTCCATCAATCCCACTTCTGGGGATCCACTCAAAGGAAAGGAGAATGCTCAGTTGGAAAAGCACTTGCACATCAATGTTTACTATAGCATTACTCATGATCACTAAGACATGGAGCCAACCCAAATGTCCATAAATTGATCAATGGATTGAAAAGGTGTGGTACATATACTCTGTGGAATACTACCCAGCCATAAAAAACAAGACCCTGGCATTTGATGTAAAGTGGTCGGATATGGAGGATCTATTGCTGAGTGAAGCAAGCCAGGATATGAAAGATATTGTATGTATCCACTTAATATATACCAACTATCTGCACTTTATGGTAGACATATAAATATTGGAGGGCTTAAAAGCAGTGAAAATAGTGGCGACGAAGACAATGTGAAATGAGATGGGAAAAGAGAAGAGTATGGAGAAGGATAGCAAGAGAACAAATAGAGATGCATGACAGTAGTGGGACACAGAAATGATTTATACCTGTTGATGACGACATGTATAGTATTCTCAACTGGACTGGTCTGAGAAGTATTTCATGGTGGGTAAAGCAAAATGATAAATAGTGATTGGATGCTTAAAAAAATAATTGGAGGGACCAGCAGTTAGCATAATGGCTATGTTGCTGAACTCCCATGTAGCCGACCATGGTTTGAGTCCCGGACCCGGTGGCTTAAACTCATGCCAGGCGTGTGTACATGCGTGCCCAGGATTCCTAGAGGAGAATGGAGGAGAAGTGACTGTGGTGTGGCCATCTCCCCCCTCCCCCCCGGGGGGTGTGTGATTTCTTGCTTTCTATCTCTGGCGAGTGCATGCACCCTAATAGCAAAAAACCTCTCAAAAAAAATGGAATAATAATAATAATAATCTGGAAAAAAATAATGAAAAGCTATTTGATGATGATGATGGGATTTTAATGTCTTTGTATTGACTGATATGCATGGTATTTCTTCTGGAAAAAGAAATGTAATACATTGTAAAGTTATATGTGATTCAATGTAATATAAACAAGATTATGATAATAATAAATTTTTAAAAATTAAAAGAAAAAGAAATCCAAAAAACCTAGGAAGGGTCATTTGCAAAAATAATCACAATTTCATTTAGTACAATAATATTTCCAGTTTACTTGATGTTAATTTATATAAGCCTCTAGATGAATGAGCACTCTGTTCAGGTCCATGCCAACAATCAATATTTCACTGTTTCACCAATACCTACTGTGTACCAAGTGCTGGGTTTTGAATGGCAGAACTGAATATGCCAGTGATCTCTCTGCTCAAGGAGGCCACAATCCACAAGGAAAGCGGTATAGATGTATAGGCCTACAGCACAATAAGTGATGTATTAATGTATGAATGGAGTATTATGAACACAAAAAGTGGAAGCGATACATCCTGGGAGGAGAAGTAATTAAGTAGAGAGGAAAATGTCAGAAAAGGTACCTAATGAACTTAAGAATTTAAGAACCATAGAAAGGTGTTTTTTATCTCACATTTGTTATCCCTACATTCTTTTCTGTTAGGCCTACATTTCAGAGTATCACTTGTATATACATTATTGCTCATCCACTGTCTCTTACCAAAGACTCTTCAATTAAACAGACTACATTTAATAGTCTAGGGAGTAGAGGCACTTACAAAACACCAGTTTTGATGGGTTTTAGGGAAATAAAGCTGTTGGTTATTTTTCCCTTCTCTCTGATCCCAAGTGGCTCCATCCTCCCTGCCCTCCCCTTTCCTGGGACTCATGAACATCTCACTAAAATGTCAGTGGTCAGCTCACAGTTTTCCTTCAATGATGTTTACTGATCTTAATATTTGTCTGTCTGCTCAGACACATACATGGTTTTCACTACCAATTTGCCTCTATCAAGAATCTTGCAAGTCTGTTTTTTTTAATTATTAACAATTTAAGTTGAGATAAGTGTAGGTTCACATGTAGTTATAAAATATAATACAGAGATCTTACCTATTTGTCATCCAGTTTTCTCCAAGGGTAACATCTCACAAAGCTCACATAAAGTATCACAACCAGGATGTTGATAAGGATACTATCAAGATATCCAACATCTCCATCAACATAAAGATCCCTCGTACTGCCCTTTTACAGCCATGCCTACTTCCTTCCCTCCTGCCTTGGTCACTGGTACCTCTGGCAAACACACCTTCACTTCTGTAATTTCATTTTCTTGTCATATATAGACACATACATGGACATATTAAATAGAATCATATAAATGTAACTTTTTGTCCAATCTCATTTTAAAGATCAGTTATCCTAGCACATAGATATAACAAAATAGATGCCTTAAATTAAGTTTTAGTGATTGCAATGAACACCAATACAAAGTATTTACTCTGTACCAGCACTTTCTAAATGCCTGTATATACTCTAACTCATTTAGTGTTTATAACAACGCTAGGAGGTAGGTACTATCATTTCGCAAATGAGAAAACTGAGATACAGACTGAATTAACTGTCCAAGGTCACAGAGCTAAAAAGAATTGGAATTTGAACCCCCACAGCCTGGTCTAGAGTCCTTGCTCTTAACCAGCCTGTCTGCTATCCTGTCTCCAATAGTACACTTAAAGATTCCATTTTTGTTATACTGTGAGGATACCTTATCATGAAGACAAGTCTCTGCTACTCTCTGCATATATGAAGATAGAGATGTCTCTGGGAGGAGTACAGGGTACATATTCTGGATCAAGCATGGGAATTAGCTCCTGTCTCTGTTCCACGTGGAGTCTTCTTGCCCAAGTATGATTATCACTTTCTCTAGGATGCATCTATCTTAAATAACTATTTGTCCTCTGCTCTTATAATATGATTTATTAGATATTCTTCCCATAAGCTAATTCTGCTAAGTCTCTGGATTTCTATAGACTGTGACTATACAGTATTTAATTAATATGTGAAATTTTTATTCTTTTTTTTTTTATGTGCTAACTTTATTTCATCTATCATACCCTGGGCTTAAGTCTTAGATTTAGATACCCTTGTGTTATTATTTTTTTAATTTATAATCAAGTGAGAGCAAAAGAGAGTGAGATTATCACTCTACACAGGGTCTGGTGATACCATAACGCCCTTCTTCCCATCCTCCAGCCCAGTGGGTCTTGTGCACTCGTAATCGTGCCTGGCACTCTCAGGCTGACGGGGTGGGAGATTCAAACTGTGATTGCCACGTGGGTTCCTCTTGAGCACTGCATTACCTCTGTGCTGCAGAGTTGGCCCTATGTTATTATTTTTTTTAATCCATCCACCAATGTTTATTTTATTTTATTTTTTTTGAGAGAGATTTTTCCTACAGGGCACGTGTGCCCACCAAAGAGACACAAAGTGAGAAATCACACCCCAAGGGAGATAGCCATGCTGCAATTCCTTCTCCTCTCAGGATTCTGGGCGCATGCACACACACATGCATGGTGTGAGTTTTAGGCCGCCAGGTCTCGAACAGCGGTTGACTATGCGGGAGTCCAGTGACATAACCATTACGCCATTGCAGTCCCTCAAAGTTTCTTTATTGATTATTTGTAGTCTGATTCAAAAGATGACTCCCCCAACACCAGATAAATATAACAAGAAAAGCCAGATGTTTTCATTCAAAAATTTTTCTCTCTTAATAATCAGAAAAGGCAAAATACGTCTTTTTGGCTTTATATGGGCCCCACAGGAAGAAGTCAAAACTTCAACCACCTTGATGGCCTCATATACCAGGTTTGTCTACAAAATGAGGTAGGCTGCCCATAAACCACTCTTGGCTCATCTGAAAAATTGTAGCCACAACCTCTGTTTGTTAAGTGACATGTCTACTGCACTATTTACTGAGAGAGTATCACCAGGAGCCAAATTCCACGAAGAAGGGGCTGTGCAGTGCCATCTGTCAGACCAGCAATACTGCAGTCCTCCTTTGCTGCTGGTGGTTGGCCTAGTACCACTTGCTTGTTTTAGCCTCTCCATTAGTACCTGTCCTACCTGCCCACCAAAGTGTATTACTATTCCCCATAGATTTTTCAGCTTTCATTGTAACTGACAGATTACCCTCAGTAGATAATCTTTCCTTTTATAACCTGCCTGGGTATTTTAGAGTTTGACAACAGTAAAATGCACTGTTAAGTCTTTTTAAAATATTATATACGTAGAATCAGCAGAATTCAGAATTAGCATTATTAAGGCAAGACAAAACAGGGAGAAAAGAAAGATTAGGAAACCAATGAGAAAAAGCTCCTTCTCAATGTCCATATGCCAAATCCTTTCATTTCTGCTCCTCATCCACAAATCAGTCTGACCATGAGGGTTCAAAGACTCTCACGGTGGTAAGGCAACTCCTTCCCTTCTGTTCTACTGTATTTTCCAGTATTTCTAGAAAAGTAAGATCAGGCATAATTTATTTTCATTTATCCACAGAAAATGAAATTTGAGATGTTCATACAGTATTACATATCCAGATTTATTTACATGTAACTGTGTGTAAGATGGGCAAAACTACTTTCACTTATTAGGTTGCTGGGAAAATCATGACCCATTTTTTGCACAGAAAACAGAGACATGTTTTGACTTTCCTGACAGTTTCTTAGAACCCTCCTTAAAACTTCTTAAAGATATGGAATAGTCTTTTACCTGTTTTGCAGTTACATGAGGAGAGGTTTTCAAATTATGTCTTACAAAACTACAGAAGTGTTCTGAACAGCTGGGCAGTACCTATGGCTATGGCTACTTCTTCCCTGTTGACCTGTTTTGAAGAGACCTGGAAGAAAGGGCCAGGCCGGAAGTCTTAAAATAACATTATACCCCAAAATCTTGGTCTCCAAAGCATGAATGACTTGCCCAGGGGTTAATCTGACATGGCTCTGGGCCCTCTGCCAGGGAGACTAAAAATGGGAGTCCATTAGGGGAAACACAGAGTATATGAGTGATGTGGGGAAATGGGTAAAGACAACTAACTTTTCCGAATTTTTGTTAAAAACAGACATGGATTGGGGCCAGCAGGTAGTGTAGTGGTTAAAGTGATGGACTCCCACATGGCAGAAGGTGTTCGAGTCCTGGACCTAGTGGCTTGAAAATCATGCCAGTTACGTGTATGAAAGTGTCCAAAAGTCCCAAGAAGAGAATGGAGGAGAAAGGATTTTGGTGTGGCCATCCCCCATGGGGAATAATTTCTCACTTTCCCCTTTTACTGTTTCTTTCTGGTGAGCACACACATGCGCCCTATGACAAAAATCTTTAGAAAAAGATAAAATGTCAAATATCCCTATGTAACTCATCTCATCCCGATGAAGCTAAACTATACTTGCTGTGGGTATCTTTAAATCTTCCCATAGTTTTTATTGACTTACAATGTAAGCTTGTAGGGTAGGGGCAGAATCAGCTATGTTTAGTACTGCACTGGTGTTCAACAACAAAATAGTAATGAAGATGATGATGGAGGAGGAAAAATGAAGGTCTTTCTAACAGAAAACGTTTCTAATGATGGTAATCTTGCAATAGAGGACCATAGGACGTAATTCTGTAGGACGTAATCCAGCTTTAATGTAAGGGGAAATGAATATAAATGAAGACTTATATTTTGCTGTTTAAAAAAAAATTCAGCTTGAATATGTAATTCAGTATATGCTAAAAATAAATAGCTGATTTGTTTTTAAACTATTTTTGTTTCCAATTTAGCATAGCTTAATTGAATTCCTCTTCCTACCTATCACTTAGTTTCTTCCACTCAAAATCTAGTCTTTTGACCCATTACTCTCAGAACAAATCCTTAAGCTTATAAATAAGTAACTTCTGTGCCTCACTATAACTCCTTCTCATGTGGGACAAAATGAACCTAAAGTTAGACTTCTTCTAGTATATGATGACAAAGAATGCCCAGAGAAACTCAGGTGTTTTCTCCCTCAGTGAGAGCACTGGTGTTTTTCCTACAGAATGTATCCATGTTCATGTAAGCGCTGCCAAGTCTGCAGAGGGTTTAGTAGGGCTAAGAAAGCTGCCTTAAAAAAATGGATTATGGGGCAAGCAGATGGCACAGTAGTTATGTTAGTGGATTTCCACATGGCCAACCATGGTTTGAGTTCCAGATCCAGTGGCTTGAAACTCACACTGGGCACATGTGTGTGCCCAAGATCTCAGTAGGAGAAGGGATTGCAGTGTGGCAATCCCCCTGGCAGGTAATTTCTTATTTTATCTCTCACTGTCTCTGTCTCTCTCTCTGGCAAAAACATATGTCCTAAGGCAAAAACCTCTTAAAAAAGTAAAAAGGACTATAAAGAAAAGAGAAATAATAGTATTAGCAAAATGAGCTATGGGAATATCAGAGGCAAGAAATACTACATACAAATAATTATGATGAAAACTGTCTTTAGTACATAAATAAGAAAGGAGCAAGTACCTAGCATTTAAACCTCAATTCAACACATTTTGCAACTCTCTTCATGAAAGAATTATTTACCAAGATGTCCACAATATGAACAACCGTACTACACTGACTCTATGTTTTATCAGTGTTAAGTTCCCAATGTTGAAAACTATATTGTGATTATGTAGGCTAGTTCCTCGATTTTAAGAATTGCACACTTGGGAACCAGCAGTTAGTGTAATGGCTATGTCGCTGGACTCCCACGTAGTCGACTGCGGTTCGCGTCCCGGACCCGGTGGCTTAAAACTCATGCCGGGCACGTGTGCGTGCGTGCCCAAGATCCTGAGAGGAGAATGGAGGAGAAAGGATTGTGGCGTGACCATGCCCCCTGGGAGGTGATTTCTCGCTTTCTGTCTCTATGTCTCTCTCTGTCTGTCTGGCGAGCGCATGCGCCCTATAGTGAAAAACTTATCACAAAAAAAAAAAAAAAAAGGAATTGCACACTGGAGGTTTTCAGTATAAAAGGACACGAGTGGGCTGGCCCTGTAGTGTGGCAGTCCAGTGTTGTGTGTGAAAGGCCAGATCCTATATGGCCTACGGCTGGTCGAATTCCAGTCCCAGCAGCTTGAAGACCACACTGGCAGTGTGTGTGTATGCATGCCCCAAATCCTGACAGGGTGGAGGAACAGAGGAGAAAAGAGTGCAGTATAAACATGTCCCATTGGAGGGTTTCTTCCTCTGCCTGACAATAAAATAATCTAAAAAATAAATAAGTAAATAAAAGGGTACCCAGTCTGCAACCAAGTCAGAAAGTTATGCATATGCACACACACACACACACACACACACACACACGTATACACACACAGGGTGAGAGAAAAGAGAAAGCCAATGTGATGAAGTGTTAATGGTAGACAATCTGGGTGGGGCAGTTACTTGAGAGTTTAACATACTTTTCTAGTAATGTTTCTGTAAGTGTGAAATTATGTTAAAAGTAAAGCGACAGCTATGTTCCAGACTAGCCATACTTGAAGATGACTGTCTAGAATGCCTGCTCAATTAGTTCCCAGAAATGTTTCCTAATCAGAAATGACAGTGATTAGGTCTGATGGGAAAGTGCGTGACAAAATGGCTATGGAGGGTAATCAAAAGTAAGGACAAAATTCATGCCTCCCCAAGGTTTCAACTGAAGTCAATACTAATCCATGAGTACACTTTAATGATTTGTCACAGACTTCTATTTTTTAAATTATATTTCTTCCATGAGTGAGTGAGTGAGTGAGTGAGAGAGAGAGAGAGAGAGAGAGAGAGAGAGAGAGAGAGATGTATTCGCAATGGTGTCTCACACTGCGATACTCCACTGCACCCCACCCAGCCAGCCAGGATCATGTATGCTTTACAGGTTGACCAGGGAACCAAACGTGCAATCTCCCCTTTATGTGGCGTCACCTGAGCAGCGTGTTACCTTGGTACCACCACGGTGGCCCAGTCACACCTTTACACATCTCCCCCTTAGTCTGTATTCATCCAACACCAATAAGGACATGAGGATATGTTTCTAATTGCATCGATTACTGCAAATGCTCTTCCACGAAAGATGAAGACCAAGACCTTAATTGTGATTTCTGCCTTCTAAAAAAGCATTTACCAATTGGACTTGAGGAAAACATGAAGCTGAATCTTGAAAGATGCGAGAACTATGAGTAAATGCTAAGCTGGAAAACAAATTCTGCTACACCTAACACCTCCCATTCAAAACAGTACTAAACAGGTTCCCTCAACTTTTTTTTTTTTTTTTAATTTCTTTAGGGAAAAGGAAAGCACCCCCTCCTCCAGGAGGGGAGGGCCACACCGCAATCCCTTCTCCTATCAGTATTTTTGCGCATGCATGCATATGTACCCAGCCTGTTTTTCAAGACACTGGGTCCAGGACTCCAACCCCGCAGTTGGCCATGTGGGATCCAGGTGCCTTAACCATCACACCACTAGTTGGCTCCCAACTTTCCTTAAAAAGCCATGCTGCATATGCAGACATATAATTCAATCTATGATAATACTAACATTATCTTTGGAGAGGAGTGTTCCTCTAGAAGAGTGGCAGCAGCACTCAGTAGGTTGTTTTTCAAGTAAATATGTACATTGGCCCACAGTAAAAAATCTTAAAAACTGTCCATTCTGGACTCTTTCTTTATTCCTTGCTAAGTAACAGAAAAATTAACACAATCTGAGTCAAATGCCCTATTTCTTGCTTATATATGTATACATTTTTAATAAGTTTTGAAAGGGCAGACGGATGTGGGAAATGCATAGCATGTAACTAATTCCCCTGTCCATTGAGCTAATAGAGAGGTGGTTTATTTAAAATTCTGAGTTGTGGTTCTGCTACTTGGGAATGGCTTTCCAAAACTCTGTGGGTGGATACTGGTAATGAAACAGAGGATTCAGAACGGCAGGGAGCATAAGGCCAAATAAGCTTTCATTGCAGTGTGTGTGCACTACAAATAATTATACAGAGATGGTGAGAGGCTGGTTAGCTGAGCCCACAGAGGCACTTGGCTGTTCAGATAACTAATCACAATATGAAGTCCCCCATGACAAAAATGCCTCCAAGGTTAAACTGTCTGATTTTTAATCATAAACAAGTAAATTTATTGGTGAAAGTATCTTCTCAGTTGTTGATTTGGATGCAACAGCCAGCCTTTTCAACCAAGACTTTAGCCACAAGAAAACTATTAACTCTCTGAGGCCCCTAAATTGTAATTTGCCCGAGAAGGAAAAGGCATTCCCAGTTTTAAGTTTAAAAGCTTAGTGAAGAGCTCAAAATAAGAGTTGTTTTTTTTTTTCCTTTTCAGAACACAAGCTTGTGAAATCACTATAAGGACTAACTTTCCACCAATACATACAGTAAAAATTTTAAAACTTTTAGAATGACACCTGGGTAAAAACCTAACACAATGACGACAACAAGCAAAGATTTTCCAGTTCTGATACCCACTCTTCTTAAGAAAGGAGGAAGGGCCTTCCAGGCTTCCTGTCATTCAGAGGAGGGCTGTTAACTGCACTCTCCTTTCAAGTCTGAGTTCTCCAATCTGACTGGTCCTTATTACCAGCTTCTAACTCCATCCCTTTTTCCAACCAGACTATCTGTGTGAATTCTTTCTCACACACTTCTATATTCTCTCAAGTGTTCCCTTCACTCTCCTTTCATTTGGACCCTCCAGTACTTTTTGTACTCTCTAATGAGATACTGTGTTTAAAGTGCCTAGCCAGGCGTGATGTTAGTGCTTTAAATACAGTATCTTGGGCTGAAAGGTGGCATGGTGGTTAAGGCACTGGACTCCACATGGCTGAATGTGGCTCTATTACTATTCATTCTGTTTTACAAAAAAGATCAAGGCTCACGGAGCGGTCCAACAACTCTTTTAGTTATGTGGTTGGTAAGAGTGCGCTGGGGTGCGAAACCATGTAGTCTGCCTAGAGAGCCCCATTCTCAACCCCCATTCTTCTTCTATCCTTTTAGAATCAGGAGCTTTGATTTAGGAATATTCTCACCCCCCTAAGATTTCCTAAGAACATCATCATTCCACTGAGACTATCATTTTCTGTTGACTTTCGCCAATGACTAGATAAGAAATTTCAGTCCTGGGCCGGCCCCCATAGCCTGATGGTTCAGATGGCCAGATCCCACATGGCCAGCCAACTGAGGTTTGAGGCCTGGTCCTAGAAGCTTGAAAGGCAAGCCAGCCTCATATGTGTGCGCGCGTGTGCATGCCTGCCCAAAATCCAGACAGGACGAAGATATGGAGAAGGGACTGCAGCATAACTTACCCCCCCCCAGGGTGGAGGGAGGGTTGCTTTCTCCCTCTCTCTGGCAATTGCACATACCCTCTGGAAAAGGGGAGGGGGAGACACAACCTGACTTTGTCCTAGATAACTTTTAGTTCAGAGAGCATATTAAACACTCATACTTTTCTTTCATTCCTCCCCAGACTCAACTGAAATAAAAGCAAAATACATAAATAAATAAATAAAACCTTCAATAAAAAGAACTGTATATTTTTAATATAATCAATAAACAAGAAATCTGAACCTACTTTCTTAAAGTTGAGAATGGAATCAAGTAGACTGAGGCTGAAGTGTATGAGAAAAGTTTTTAAAAGCTCTGGACGCAATAGGAATGGGAAGCAGCAGAATGAGAAGGCAGACAGTGAGGGAAATTCAGGAGTACATCTGTAGAACAACGGATTTGGCGTGTACCTCCCACCCCTGGAAGTCAGCCTACATTTACCTGGAAAAAAAATCTAGACAGCTCTTCTCTAAAGAAACTGACTGGTCTGTCTAGGCAAAGCTGAGGAACTATGGTCGGTTATAGTCTAATTCTCCTTCAATTTGAAAGCCTGATAGCAGGTTTTCAAACTCTTTACAGTGAATTCTTCCAGTTGATCCTACCTTTATACTAGCCCCTGGTAAAAATTACCCTGAAGAGAGATGGCAGAGTCCTGCATTCCCCACTCACCCAGGCTTATTTGCTTCTCTTTCTTTCTTTTCGTTTCAATTAAAAAAAAATTAATAGGCATTTTTTGCTATAGGGCACGTGCACTGGCCATAGAAACAGAAAGTGAGAAATCATCCCCCAGGGGGATGGCCAAGCCACAATCTCTTCTCCTCTATTCTCCTCTTGGGGTCCTGGGCAGGCCCAGTGTGTTTCAAGCCGCAGGGTCCAGGACCCAAACCGCAGTCGACTACATGGGAATCCAGCAACGTGACCATTACGCCATCTGCTGGTCCCGAGACCTTCTTTTTTAAATGTCAATAGAAAACTAAGCTTTGGCGGGCAAATGAGAACCAGAAACATGAAGACCAAGAAAAACAGAAAAACTGGTCTCAATGTAATCGCAGATAATTCAGCAAAGAGAAAATCATGGTGACAAATATAACTACTAATTAATATGCTTAGAAGATATTACTATGGGGACCAGCAGTTGGTGTAATGGCTATGTCGCTTTGCTTCTACTTTCCTATCTGCTCTGCAGATTGAGGCCACTGGGGTAAGCCGATTCCTCAAGATTGCTCTCTCTCTGTATTTCTACGTATCTCTCTATATACACTGCTCACATGAAGTCAACCGTGGTTCAAGTCCCAGACCCGGTGGCTTAAACTCACACCAGGTGTGTGTGCGTGTGTGCCCAGGATCCCGAGAGGAGAATGGAGGAGAGAGGACTGTGGTGTGGCCATCCCCCTGGGGGGTAATTTCTCATGTTCTGTCCCTCTGTCTCTCTCTTTCTGGTGCGTGCACATGCCCTATAGCAAAAACCTTTCCAAAAAAGAGAGGATATTACTATGTAATTATTAAGTAATCACAAACAGGAATAGGATACTATGAAAAGGAAATCTCCAGGAACAAAAGCGAGCTCACTGAAAGTATGATTACTGAAATAAAATCAAAGGGTCAACAGGTGGCACAGAGGTTAAGGTGGCTGGGTCACACATGGCAACTGCCCAGTTAGATTCTTGGACCTGGTGGCTTGAAAATTCTGGTGGTGCACATGTATGTGTGCCCAAAATCCCAAGAGGAGAATGGAGAGAAAAGGACTGTGGTGTGACCATCTTCCCTGGGGATAATTTCTCTTTCTTTTTTTTTTCTCCAGCGCACCCTACAGAATTTTTTTTTTAAAGGGAAGAATCACTCAACAAAATAGAGGAGATGGAGAATATGAGAAAAAGAGTTATGAGAAATTATCTGTATAGAAGTCCCAACATCTAAATTTTTTTTTAAAAGATTTTTGCTATAGGGCGCATGTGCTCAGCAGAGAGACAGAAAGCAAGATAGGACCCCCAGGGGAGATGGCCACATTCCAGTCCCTTGTCCTCCATTCTCCTCTCAGGACCTTGGGCGCACATACACATGTGCCTGGTGTGAGTTCAAAGCCACCGAGTCTGGGACTTGAACCATAGTCGACTACATGAGAGTCCAGTGATGTAACCATTATACCATCTGCTGGTTCCCCCAGCATCTAAATTGTAAGAGTCCCAGAAGGAGAAGAGAGAGGTTGAAAGAATTCAGACTTCCTAAAAACTGAAAGAGGGCACCAGTCTACAGACCTAAGAGGCCTAGGAAGTATTCGAAAACTTACGTGGGTAAAAAGGTGATGGCTTCTAGATATTCCTCTACAAATTTTAGAATATCAAAAATAAAAATATGATCTTAAAATTTCTAGAGATGAGAAATGTACATTTCTTATAAAAGTTATAATTAGTGGCATCTGACTTCTTGGTAATAACATGGAATGCTAGAACATAATGATTTTTATTCAAGAATTCTTACTTATGCAACCTTCCCATCAAGGTAGAGGCAGAAAAGACATTTCCAGATATGCAAGAACTGTAAAACTGCTTCTTTTAAGCACTAACTTGGGGGTATACTTGGGAAAATGAGGTAATGTAAGGAAGAAGAGTCATGAAGGACAATTCTGTGGTGACACAGCAGGCTTAGAGAATACACAGACTAGAGTGAAGCAGCAAGATGAGAGCTCCAGGAGGGAGCTCTCAGGTAAAAGGTATAAATATAGTTAGAAAGCAGTGACATAAACCCAACATTACAAGAAGAAAATTATAAATGCCAAGAAGAAACTGTGTTAGGAACTTATAATGAAAATATGAAGAAAACTAAAATGTGGCAAGATTTTTGAGTAACTGATAGAACTTAACAAAGAACCTATTTAGCTTTGTTCTAGAAACATTCTTTTTCAAAGCTCCAGGGATTCTGACATTAGACCCACAGAAAAAGAAGTATATTCCTAGCATATAACTTGGCAGCCTGGCAAGGGAAAACATTTACCGAATCATGATAACATAAATGCCATTTATTGGCTTTCTATTTTTAGAAATAAGCAATGGACATAGCATAGAAGGTACGTTTGTGGTTATAGCTTTGAATATAAACAGTTAACAACCATGACAATATATTGGGTTATTGGAAAAGTCACGATGTATTCTTCCATGCAAAAAAGCATCATGACTTTTCCAACAACCCAATAAGAAGTACAGGTGCAGGGTCAGCCCTACAGCAAGGCATTTAAGCACTGTGCATGGGGAACTGGAACCCAGCTGGCTGACTGCAGTTCTAATTTCAGCCCCAGCAGCTTGAAAAACACTCCTAGTATATGTGCCCCAAATCCTGATGGGCTAGAGAAATGGAGAAAAGGAAATTGTGGTGTGAGCACGCTCTGGGGGAGGTAGAGGAGGAGTAAGTGTGTGCATGTGTGTGTGCTCTCTCTGGTAAGTGCATATGCCCTCTGGCAAGAAAGGAAGGAAGGAGGGAGGGAGGAAGAAAGGGAGGGAGGGAGGGAGGGACTAGTACAGAAGGTATGTTAAAGAAATATCTCCAATCAGAGGCACTAATATCCTCATCAAAAAATGGCACCAAAAGTTGATGGATCAAGAAAGAGAAGAATGAAAACCAATAATGCATTATCAAAAGCTGAAATAAGAAATAGCAACAGCTGAATCTTCATATTATATACCCTCAAAAAGTAGGGTTGTAAGTTTTCTCCCACTGTTATAAGTGACCTATAAAATGAAAGTACTGACACAGAGACTGTTAAGCAAGAAAGACTGGTTCACTGAGTGGAGGGTCAGCTGGTGGCATGGTGGTTAAGGCTGGATCCCACATGGGATCCTGAGAAATGCAGAGCTTAGGCGATTTCATCCTTGTACAAGCATCAGAGTGTATTTATTCAAATATAATGGGTACAGCCTGCTGTACACCTAGGTTATGTAGCATGTATTCCAACCATATGAGACCTACCACAGTCATATATGTGGCTCACTGTTGACAGAAAGGTTGTTATTCGGTGTATGACTGTATTAGTTTATACACAAACGGAAAAACCTATTTACATTGAACTAAGTGGTGAGGCACTTTACAGACTAAAGGACTCTCCTATAACACTAATTCTTAGTTTATCTGGTTGGTAATATTGGGATTATCATGTATGAAGCTTATTAAAAATGAAGTACACCTATGCATAACTTAAGGCGTCAGAGAGAA
Source organism: Tupaia belangeri chinensis (assembly GCF_000334495.1). Lineage (NCBI taxonomy): Eukaryota > Metazoa > Chordata > Mammalia > Scandentia > Tupaiidae > Tupaia > Tupaia belangeri. The sequence goes on from NW_006159716.1 coordinate 6,829,485, forward strand.
ACAATTTCTTTAACAGCTGGAAGTCTCCTGGTAGAATAGGTTAGTTTTAAAGGTACTGCATAAAGCAGCGTATTCATTTAAAGGCACAAGTGACAAACAACTGACCTATCAAAATGCTCCTAAACTCCTGGATCAAACTTGGTAATAAGCCCTTTTCAAAGGTATTCCCCTGTGGCTCTGATACAGATTTCTCCTATCTCAAAGGCCTAATTACTGTGATTTAGTAAAGCGGAGTGATCCAACCTTGTACAGTGCTTTCCCAAGTAGTAGGTGCTTCCTCCAAAAGCATGGCCCAAGTCACATTTGAGGTTTTTCCATTCACTAGAAAATAGAATCTTACTGCTAAACTTCATCATTCCTACTGACTCTAAGGAACTAAATTCTAAGTATCTCACTAGGAATTCAGGTAATTTTTTAAAAGAAAAAGACTATTAGTATTATATTTGCTCCTTATGACTGACATAATTATGAGTTAGTTCTCTTGCTCTCTGAAGCTGGACTTGGTTGTATCTGCTTCCACACGTACTCTTTTCTCTTTACAGTATAAGCTCCCAGGGGTGAGACCCATGTTTATCACTTCCTTTGCATATTTCTGCAAAATCTACTAGAGGCCCCTTCGCTGCAGTCTTTAATAAAGTGTAGGACTGGCTGGCTACCCACGGGGTCTCAGCTGGTCCTCCATTCCAGGTAAGCCCCCACATTGAGGGTGTGATCTATAGCTGTGACAGCAGGCAGTACAATAAGATTACGGCTTTAATCAGCTATGATTATCAGATATATCTGAAGACCCTCTATGAGGGGATGCCTCAGAAGCAGACACACATATGAGGAATAAATGCCAGCCCACCTGCTGGCAGGAGAGGCAATGGAACTGTCTTTTCAGATAGATGAGCAAGCAGGAAAACGGATAACACAACTTGTCTTGGAAGCAAGCAGCAAGATGAGGCAGTAAAAACCCATCAGCATACATCATCCTATCATAGCCTAGTGTCATCCCCAGCCTCTATTAGCCCTCGCTGCATCAGCGCAAGTCCCAGACACTTTATCCTGTTTATAATTGCTGATGAGCAGTAATAAGGCCTCCATGCCTCAGCTCCGTCCGTTCCACTTCGGCACCCACCTATTAGGTAATAACTTTTATTTACAGCCTTGCTTGATGCGCTGTTCTATTAGTACAGCCAGGAACTGAGTAGGGCAAAAAAAAAAGTCTCCTTAATGGGCAGTATCATTGCAAGGCTCAGAAGATTTATAATGCAGCTTTGTGGCTGTTCTATCATTCTCCTTCTGATAAGACTGCTTGCTTTGGGAAGGCTACATTTCTAGCACGCTGCCCTCCAGCAGGCACACACACAGGCGCGCTAAGGAGCAGCACCTGAAAGGCGTTCTCCAGCTCTACCCCCACCCCCCAACTCTGAAAGTTTCAAGAAGGAAAGGGTTATTAAATTCCCTTGATAACCTTTTTAAATAGTGTTGGCTCAGGCATTTTGCCCCAGTGGAGCAATAGAACAGCTAATTAATGGAAGTTCAAGGCTCTTTCTCCTTGGTAAGAATGCAAGCTATGATAAAATAAATGACCACAGAGGTAAAGAAAACCAGTGGTAACTGCATTTGTGGATTCGAGAAAACTGAATTTGCACAAAGCATGAGGACCAACAGAGGCTAAAAACCAAAGCCTAGACAGGCTAGCACATACACACACATGCACGCCGCCAAAATAGCAACAAGTCACAGCATGCTTCCTTCTTTTTATACTAGAGTACATTTTTATTTTCCAAGTGCAAAAATTCCTCTTGATGAGACTGGCACCCTGGCTTGATATTCACTTATATCAGCCTTTTCTCAGAAGGCGAGCCTTTGCTTTTCGTTAGGACAACCCAAACAAAGCCTCTGAAACAAGCCGTTGTCTTCAAGTCCAGCAAACGTGCACATTATGTGGCAAGCTGGCCTATGGCATAAACACAGTGAACGGGGACAGTGAGGCCTTACTCTCATTCAGGGGTACAATTACAAAGCAGTAAGCTTTCCCTGACCTTTCCTTAAGTCTATACACTGTGTGAAGTGCTTTTCTAGTATTTACAAATTCAGCATCAAATCATCTAATTATACAGTGCCTTACTCCTACATTCTATAACATGAACAACTGAGGCAAACTTAATAAAGTTTTTATGGGAAGGCGGAGGATTTACAGGGCAAGAAAAAGCAGTTATCAGATTACTTCCTTTCCCCCGTCACCCACTCAATGGCCCTAAACCAGCATACCTATAAACAATCACTATGACGTGTGAGGGGACTTGAAAAGGTTTGTGGAAATGTAGAATAAAAGCAGGGGTTTATTTTGGTGCCATTTTGAAATCCACATATGGCTTTTTAATAATATACATTTACATGAGCTTTTTGAAGACCCCTCATACCACGATAAACTTTGGTTAAGAACTGCTTTTTGTCCTGTGGCAAAACATTCCACCTTTTGATTAGCACGAGCTTTGCAATCTTATCAAATATTTGGTATTAATGTGGTCCCCTGCCCCAGGAAGCAAATGAACCCCTTCAGCACCCATGATAATGAGTGCACTAGGTAAAACATTTTTAAAATACTTTTTTCCTTGCCATGACAGATTTACTGTTTTGATCTTTCTTCAATGATTACATTAAATGCTAATAAAAAATGAAAGGTTTATATCTTCCCTAATATTCTCCTGATGGGAACTTCCATATTACATAAGTAGGTCAGATTTCTAATTTTCTGCCTCAAATGCTGATACTGCAGACCTGAGGGAAAAGCTATACCTACAGGACCAACAAGAAAGAAAGATGGAAGTGAATTATGTAGCTGAACTCACACCCAAAGCCGTCTTCCTTTACAGCCCCACAAAGCAGAGGAAGACAGGAAATGCTCCTCAGACGAGCAACCTATGTGTTAACACTGACCAATACAGTTTGTAGCCACTGACTCAACTACAGGGTTAAACGTACTGGGTTGAAATGTTTCCATGAATACTGACTCTACCAGGCGATAAAACACACACCTGTAGAACATTTCTAAGATTTATAGGGCCACCTCCGATTTAACACCACCACCCTTTAGCTTCTGAATCAACTGAAAAGCCCTTATATAGACTTCTTGGTAACATAACAGCAATGAAGCATTTCCCTTTAACTGGCTTCTGAACGCAGATGTGGAATGTTTAGCACATCAATCTCTTAACTCCCAGGTGAAGGGGTTTTCTTCTCTTGTCTTTGTAAGAACACACAATATCACAAGCAGGCTGCCCCAGAGAGGTGAGTCAAAAAATGTTTTTGGAGAAAAAAGAGAAACAAGGAACAATACAGGTTATTCTAGTACATGTCACAGTTCATCAGACTGAAAGAAAAATAGGTGACCCAAAAGGATGAACATGTGCTTTATGAAAGAGAAAGACACTTAACAAACAGCAGACAAGAAATGTACAGTTAAACTGAATTAACTGTATTGTGACTGAATTATGCTTCTTATACAGTGGAAAGATGGCACTTTCTGGAAAAACTGCCTTGATGTTTAATGGGACAGCTTCTATTCCCATCTGCTTTAATCTCAGGCAATACTACGGCTCCCTTATGGCTTTGTGAATGATTATTTTACTTGCTAGTCTACTAATTATAAGCACACGTTAAAACATCATTTTTCAAGACTATCAGGGAGAATGTTACCTATCCATAGCACATTGGGTTGTTGGAAAAGTCATGATGCATTTTTGCACAGAAAATATCATGACTCCTCCAACGACTCAGTATTTGCTAGAAGAGTAAATGTGAAACACACATACAGTGGACCAGAAGTCAGCTGACAACGCCTCAATTCTATAAACTTGTCTATGAACTTCTTATTTCAACTTTAGAAGTAAATGGCCTATGAAATGAAAAGACAAAATAAAGCTTAAGAGTGGTCAACAAGAGAAGAGCAATTTCCTTTTCTTCATATGATAACCAGTTTCTCATCTATTAGAGCTAAGAGCTGGTCAATACCCCATTTAAATGATGCCACAGAGGGGCCAGCTGGTGGAGCAGAGTCCTTGAACTAGCTAACCACTGTGCAAAAATCCTGTTGGAGAGACTGTTTCTCCAAGTAAACTTAAGACCAAACATGATCTATCTGTCCCTTCACATTTAAGGCTCATCAACAGTAAAGTCCCATAAAAGAAATAGAAAATACATTTCTTTTGACATAACTCTGCAATTGTCAAGAAAAAGGTCACATCTTTAAATAAGAAATCTTAATAAAGGGCAAAAAAAAATCCTCATCTCTTTTCCCATAAGATACATTAAATATAAAAATATGACTTCATAAAGATATCTACCTAAATATCCAAATACCTTCCAAATAAAATTGTTTAAAGGAGATAAACACCGCTCAGATTATAATGTTTTAGTTTAAGGTATAACTTGATGGTTAGAAAAGATGAAGGATGAAAGGGAGTTGTGGTTTGTTGCCAAGGAAAGCAAACTCTTTCCTTACAATTTACTCATTCTTGGCAGGCATGCTGTGAGAATTAACAAGGGAACCTGTGGAAAGCATTCTGAGCTCTCTGAGAAACGTAAACTCTCTCTAGTAATCTGAAGGTGTGATATGCTTTAGCTCTCACCTTCTAACCGAAAGCAACCTGGGACCCAGCAGCACTTTTCAACTCTTGGCTGACTGCAGACATCCCAGAGCTCTATGAAGAGGGTATGGTGGGGTGGACTGAGGACAACTACACACCCTTCGCTCATTTTTCTCAGCTTAAATACTAAAATTGATCATGGTTTTGCTTTTTTTTTCTTTCTAAAGATTACACTGAATTTAACTGCTAGTAGTTCTGTGTGGCTGAAAGCCAGAATCTAAATAACTCCCCTCCATAGCTTTCAAATATAAACTGATCTTTCATTACCACGACAGCTACTTTTTGCAATCTGTTCCTTAGACTCAGTTATTCAAAGCAATTTCTTTTCTTTCTTTTTTTTTTTTCAGACAGGGTCTTGCTGTTAAGATCCAATTGCCTTAACCTCCAACCTGAGTGCTCACTACCACACCCAGCTCTTTTTTAACACAAGGTTTTGCTGTTGCCCAGGCTAGCCTTAAACTTGAGCTTGTCATTTTCCTGCCTCAGCCTCCCAACTCTCTGGGATTACAGGCACATGCCATCATGCCTGGCCTTTAGGTTAGACCAGGAAGCCAACCCAGGCCTCCATGTGGTTCCCGCCTGTGGAGCAAGGTGTCTTAGCTGTGCCTGCCACAGCTGGGCTGGGCTACAAAGCAATGTCTTACAAGAATTCTCTCTCAGTCTGATGGCTGCAGCCAAACACTCTACATTTATGTCCATCTCCCTAAATTACAAAACCCTCTACCTGATCAAAACAATAGTTGCTTGAAATATAAACGGAGACTGGACCAGTAGTTGGCGTAATGGCTATGTCACTAGACTTCCAGGTAGTCGACCGTGATTCAAGTCCCGGACCCAGTAGCTTAAACTCATGCCAGGTGTATGTGTGCATGCATAAAATCCCAAGAGGAGAACAGAAGAGAAGGGATTGTGGCGTGGCCATCCCGCCTCGGGGCAATTTCTCGATTTCTGTCTGTCTTGTCTCTCTTTCTGGTGCGTGCACACGCCCTAAAGCAAAAACCTCTCCAAAAAAAAAAAAAGAAAAGAAATATAAACGGAGACTAATGAATAACCAATCAGGTCCTTCCTTACTAAACCACATTATAATGGGTATAATGGTAATCTTTAGATCTACTTTTCAAAGTACTAAAAAAAAATGACTTGTTTATGGAAGAAGAGATTGGTAATCTCTTTTCACTGCATACTCCTATCTAAAATATTTGGTCATGTACCTTTATGTATATTTTCGTATGTATATGTATATTTTCTGTTTAAAAACTATATATATGGACTGAAATATACATTAAGAAATGAATTTGAAAGTGGAAAATTTTAAAGAGCAAAAGAGCTTCAACTATTTTCTCATTACAGCTCCATGACTGTACACTGTGTGCCCTTCTCCAGAGCCTGCTGACTTAAAGAACCACTTTATTCTAGTCAGAGTATCCTTTTCTAACGCACATCATTACTAAGCTCAAGGCTGCTTTATGTCCAGCCTTGTATGATAGACTGTCTGGGAGAGAGTCTGCTAGCTCTCAATTAAGAACTCTCTTTATAATGACTAAGAAATGACACCACTGTATGATAATTATTTACTGATTGTCCATGCCTAAAGGCCAATCTGGGATCTTTCTGGGGGATCCTAAGAAAGCCTCTCGTGATAGAAGCACCAAGAACAAGTATTAGAAACATGAATCTTACTCTTTTTTATGTTTTAAATTGCCAGAGTGCATGTGCTTCCCAGAGACAAAGAGAGAAAGCACCCCCAATGGAGCAGGGTCACACTGACACTGTGATTCTTTTCCCTGCATTTCCTCATCTGCTCGGTGTATTTTTCAAGCCATTGGGGCCAATATTCCAACCACAGCTGGCTATGTGGGATCCAGCTCCCTATGCAGAGGGCTTAACCACTAGGTACTGGGGCCAGCCCTGACTCCTACTCTTAAAGAAGCTACATGTAAAGACTGCGAGGAAAATGCCAGCAATGTAACAATAACAAATGGTGATTCAGAAGAAAAAGGACCATAATCCCCACCATGGGAAACCTGATGACTGAAGGACAAGAGAAAAATGGAAACAAAGACAGTTAAACTGAGGTTCTCAAAGCAAATCATTTCATTTCTCAAAATCAGGAAATTCTGTCTTCTAGAGTCAGGGCCAGTATTTAAGGCTGAGGCATTCTGGCTCGCCAGGACAGCCTCAGGAGGCACAGGATAAGCTTCTTGAAAAGAAGTACAACAGGCTGAATTGGATGACCTTTAATATCCACACTGAGAAATCTCAACTTTCCTTCAGGCTTTTTAGAAGACAACCTGCACACTGCATTAATTTCCGTTCAAACCAGGAATTCTCAGTCTTTTTCTAGTTAAGAGGTATGTAGAGTCTAGGCCTAAATGAAGGCCTAGAAATGTGTGCCTGAGAGTTATCATGTCACTCATGAAGACTTAAGATGAATATTACCCTCAGTTCCTACTATAATACTGATATGCAACAGAGAACATGACCAATGTAAAACCAACTAATGAAACTGGGCATGGCAATGATTCTGTTTTACTCTTTCCTCTGCCCAAAATACCTATGGATGTGTTTGCCATCAGCTAATGGGTACCCAATATATACACATAATTTTTAATAATAAGATAATGGGGCCAGGAGGTGGTGTAGTGGTTAAGGCGCTGAACTCCCACATGGCTGATTGAGTTTCTAGTTCCAGACTAACAGCTTGAAAATCACGCTGGATGTGTGTGTGTGTGTGTGTGTGTGTGTGTGTGTGTCCAAAATCTCAAGAGAAGCATGGAAGAGAAGGGGCTGCAGTGTGGCTATACCTCCTTGTGGGGTGATTTCTCACCTTCTCTCTTTCTGGCAAGCATTACATGCCCTGTGACAAAAACCTTTAAAAAAATTATAATTGTAACTACTGATTATCAAAGACCTACTATGTGAGCTTTATTTACATTATTTCTTTTAAGTTTATTTATTTCTGAAATAAATAAATATGAAAGACTAAAGAGAGATGGAGGAAGGTAGAGGGAGGCGAGCACCCCCAAAGGGTCTTCAGCAGCCAACCCCAGCCTCAATTGGCTTAGATCGTAGGTGCACACCCTACATGTAAAGGGAGGCCCTAGGACATGAACCAGGGACCTTCTCATGTGGGTCCACTTGTGTTACTACTGTGTCACCATCTGGACCCTTTATGTGCATTCTTTCTTTTCTTACATTGAACATGTGAGGGAAACTCATCATCCCATTTTATGGATAAAGAACAAATTGTGAGATGCTACCTTACTTACCTGAGATTGAAATTTACTTAGATTTTTGTTTTTTCTTTTTTTTGGAGAGGTTTTCGCAATAGGGCGCGTGCGCTCACCAGAAAGACAGAGAGAGAGAGAGAGAGAGAGAGACAGAAAGTGAGAAATCACCCCCCAGGAGGGATGGCCACGCCACAATCCTTTCTCCTCCATTCTCCTCTCAGGATCTTGGTCACGCATGCACATATGCCCAACGTGAGTTTAAGCCACCGGGTCTGGGACTCGAACCATAGTTGACTTCAGAGGAGATCAGCGACATAGCCATTACTAAATCAGATTCGGAAACAAGATCTAATTCCAGAATTCACATGTTAAAACTTCTTCAGTCTATGCTATATTCATAAATCTGTTTCATTCTTTCTAAATTTCATTCAAGCATAGGCTTTTCTACTGTCTAGACAGAAGAAGAAATATGTGAGACCAGCAGATGGTGTAATGGTTAAATCACTAGATTCCCATGTAGTTGGCCATGGTTTGAGTCCTGGACTCAGTGGCTTAAAATTCATGTCGAGTGCATGTGCATACATGCCCAGAATCCTGAGTTCTCTTTGGCGAACTCACATGCCCTATAACAAAAATGTCTCAAAAAAAAAAAAAAAAAAAAGAGAGAGAGAGAGAGAATAAAGAGAAAAAAAAATATGTAATTAAAATAAAATGTGAAAAGCAGTAACATGATATAGCAGAAAATGCATCTGAAATACATGTATTCAAGTCCTGACTCTGTTACTCACTAGCAACATTACCTTAGGAAACAGATTTCTAACTTTCTGAGTGCCCATTTTTTTTAATCTATAAAAGAGGAATATAGAACTGTTCTGAAGATTAAATGAACATGTAGTATATGGAATGGTGCCTGAAAATGCAATAAGAAGCATGTAATAAATCTATTATTTTTAGACATATAAAATAGTATGGAAGCAGAGAGAATTAAAAAGATTTACCTAGAAAATGTACAAAGTACATGACATTTCAGAAAGGTTCCTGCCAGTTTTAGTGTCTAAATTCAGTACATGAACCTCTTTCCCAACCAAACCTCTCAGGACAGCCCACTGGTGTGCCCAAGGCTCATGCTATCTGAACATCTTGGTAGTGCTAACAGTAAACCTTGCCTTGAGGGTCCAGACTGGAAGGAAAGAAGAAATACACCTGGCATGTAAAGTGTTGGACCTGAAATTGAAGGGCTCTCAATGCTGTTAAACTTCTGGATTGAATGGGTAGGTAACTGGCTTTCCAACTTTCCCACTGGCTAAAGAGGAATGTCCTTCTCACTCCAGGGCACAGTTCTCTTCTACCTCGATCAGGTAGAGAAGTCCCTCTACCTAATGGAGCTTGGAGACTGGGTATCGGAGGGATGAGAGTGTGCCAAGACTACTTCACACACCTCTGCCTCAAGGTTGGTCATTTGGAAGAGAAAAATGAAATTAAATTTCTTGGAGTAAAATGCCTGGATTTTACTCTCAAAACTGTGCAAAGACTGGCCTGTTTTAGGTTGAACATCAAACTACAAGCATTTAAAGAAGTGAAGGGTTCAGTGTAAATTACACATGAAAGAGTTTGTGCTATTTCTGCTGGGGAGTTAAAAGGACTTTTAAGTTATGAAAAAATACTTTGTGACCTTTGGAAAAACAATATAATTATTTTGATTCTTCCAAATATAATCCTTGAGATAGTTTAAATAGCAGGCAACATTATTAGAAAAAGCAAATATTGTTTTAAAATAAATTAGGCTGTAGGTTAGTGGAGCTACGGGCATTATGGCTGCTCTTTGGAGAGTGACAAGATTCATGACTTCATGTTTAATAAAAATGTCACAGATGCACAAAGATGTTTTTAGGATACTATGCATCTGAAAAAAATGATTTAGGCAAATCTTGTGGATTTAAGAAGAATAAAAAAAAAATCCTCCAAAACTAACATAATATAATTGTCAAATTAATTTTTCTAGCCTCCTTATTTAAACAACGTCGTTTTTTTAGTAGGTCTAAGACTTAAGACAAATTAGCCACATGCTACAAACTGGGCATTTCTGTATGCTAGGTCTTAATAACATTCATCAGGTTTTTAGGAAGTAGGTTTATTTTGATGTCCACCTTCTTTGATCTTGCTACCAGCATTAACTCAGTCAAAATGACTCCCAAGAACACCATTTTGACCTCTACTCACCTCTACTCCTAATACTAAGCAATCACTTCACAATTGATGAAAGAAATTAAGAGAATGACCTGGCAAGCACGCCATGTTGGAAGCAGCTGCGAATCTCCATGAAGAGTTCAGATAAGGCTGAGTACACATAAGAACGATGTACATACCTGTACCACAGGATCTTTTGGTTGGTGTGATTAATGAGACATGAGCTGTGTCTCTGCATGGCCCACCTGGAAACAGAAAGGCAGACGCATCAGTCAGGACACAGTCTCAACATGAGCACAGGTGCTATCTTGAAAAGAAACCTACAAAAGGAAGGATCAACTTCCAAATATGCATGAGAGTTCATACAAAAGATGGTGGTGGTTATGGTAGTGGGTTAATTTTAAGGGCCTAAAAATCAGCAATTTAATCTATAGAGATCCATAGTTTTTCTACATTATAACATGGTTTCAGTTAAGTCTCACATATGTTAAGTTAAAAGATAAAAATTTAATTAGAAATCAGATCCAGGTGAAAGAATATTATGACCTATTAATTTGGGGAGATGAGTTCTTCCACAAAGCAGTAGCCCTCTTAGTTGATCTCAGTGGTTATTTCACATTTCTATTGCAAAGCTAGCCTCACCTGAAGGGGGAAACTCCCAATGGAACAACAAACTGCTTGTCAGAATAAGAATCATTTATACATATATAAGGAAAGCACTGCTGACCAAGGAAGAATATCCAGTTTCATTATAAGAAGTATGTTATGAAGTGGGCCTTCCTGGAATCTTGTGGGCCCAGATAATCTGATGAGATCCAGAGGCATAGCTCACGACTATGCGGGAGAGATGGCCAGTGAGTGAAGACATAAAAAGCAACAGTTTTATTCTGCAGAATCAAGACCACCAACATATCCTGAAGATGACACTGATATACACTCCAACACCCCCCACCATGACCATGCCCTACTTTTTGAAATGAGAAGTCATTGTACAAATAAGAAGGCGAGGTTCTTGACATGACCCGAGAGGGGATGTGGTAATGATCATAAAGGAACAGAACACGCAGGCAAATGTTACATGTGTATTTGAAAAGGCCTCCCAGATGACGATGACTAGCACAGGGCAAACATGGTTACCTGGCACATGATAGGAATTCCTATCATTTAAGTTATTCAGTGAAAGAAAGAAAAGATGAAAGAGCTCTGAGACCTGTTCTTAGAGTCTATGCCACTCATGTCCCTGGGATGAGGGACTTGGAGCCCTCACGTAAGAAGTCAACCACAAGCCCGCTCGTTCCTGTACCAAGGCCTGAGCGGCAGCAACCCTAGAACAGGTGTAAGACGACACAGAAGGGGCATTTTAAAAAAGAGAAAGACCCACGTGCATTGTTGACATTAAGGAACACCTGTGCCTACTCTGTGTCACTACAGCTTAGTCCCATAGTCAAGGAGCTTATAATTTTGTTAGAAAGACAAAATTCAGATACATAAATAAATAACAATACAGTACAACAATAAATAGTTTGATGGAAAATACTCAAATGCCAAAGACTGTGGAAGAGGTAATAGATGCTACATGAAATCAAGGATGTTCACCATTGGTTAGCATTACACATATATGCAAGAATTTGAATTTGAGTCAAGAACTGGAGAGTTGAAAAGTCAAACTAGGGACCGGCAGGCGGTGTAGTGGATGGGGCACTGGATTCCCACATAGCCGGTGACGGTTTGAGTCCTGGATCAGATGGCTTGAAACTCACGCTGAGCATGTATACATGTGGGCCCAAAATCCTGAGAGGAGAATGGCAGGGAAGGGACTGTGACATGGCCAATTTCCCTGGGAGTGGTATCTCACTTTCTCTCTCTCCATCTCTCTGGCAAGTGCACATGCCCTACAGGAAATAATTTCTCACACACACACAAAAAAAAATCAGACTAAAGAGCAGTGTGTTTCAATGGAAAAGTTTTCTACAAATGTCACATTGACCAGAGAAAACTTAACATAATAAAATTCCAGAGGTTCAAATGGGCAACTGTGACAAGAAAATAGGCAACATCAAGAGACACTGAGCCACATACAAAGCCATCACAAACTCGACAACCTCAAGAACTCTTTGGGCACTTATAGCTCCATAAAATACCATAGCTTCTGATCCACATAAGAATGTTTTGTTGTTGTTGTTAATTAAAGCATACTTATTTCTGGGAAAGTACAGACTTTCCCAGAAAGAAGACTCAGTTTAAGTCCTACAACTTCTTTTTTTTTTTTTTTTTTTTGCTATAGGGCGTGTGTGCTTGCCAGAAAGACAGAGAGAGACAGAGAAATAGAAAGCAATCTTCTCTTGGGATCTTGGGCACTCATGCACAAGAGCCCAGCATGAGTTTAAGCCACCGGGTCTGGGACTCGAACCACAGTTGACTACATGGGAGTCCAGCAACATAGCCATTACGCTAACTGCTGGTCCCAGTCCTACAACTACTTCTTACTTGCTGAGGAATCCTGGATAATCTGGATCTTTAGTATCTTTTACCAAAAAATGGGAAAAGTAAAATTGCCAATAAGCCACAGAGGGTTGATGGATCACCTTTTGTTTTTGTTTTTGTTTTTTGTTTTTTTAATAAATAAATAAGCAAACAAATGGGAGGAGGGGCTTCATAGGGCCAGTAGATGGCAAGGTTGAGGTGCCTGGTTCGCACATGGCAGACTGCACAGCTCGAGTCCCAGACCCAGCTGCTTGAAAAACATGGTGCTTATGCATGTGTGCCCAAAATCCTGAGAGAAAAATGGAAGAGGGATTGTGGTTTAACCATGCCCCCAGAGGGTGCTTTCTATTTCTCTCTCTAGCAAGTGCATGCACCCTATAACCAAAAAAAACCAGGAGGCTTCATAAATTATAAAGCTTTACATTATCTGTTACTATCATTTTATCTTCCACCATATTTTATCCTCCCAAAGGTTAAGATTCACATTGTTAGGTTACACTCCATGGTCACAATTATGTAGACTGAGTACTGAACAATGCTCATTAAGCATGTTCATTATTAAGCACTATAAACTGTCTGATTTAATCAGGAAAGTGATGTACACTTTTAAAGAACATTTCGTTGAGGTATAACAAAGAACGAAATACTAGGATGAAGTGTAAAAATATTAAATATACATCCTGACATCCTGAGGGACTTAAATATATACATACTTGCATCAGATCAAAAGGTTAAAACATTTTCAACATCTGCAAAGCTCTGGGAATTATTTTTTAAAATACAGATTCCTGGGACCAGCAGATGGCGTAATGGCTACGTTGTTGAACACCCATGTAGTTGACCATGGTTTGAGTCTTGGACCTGGTGGCTTGAAACTCAAACTGGACGTGTGTCTGTACATGCCCAAAATCCCAAGAGGAGAATGGAAGAGAAGGGATCGGTGTGGCCATCCCCCTAGGGGGTGATTTCTCGCTTTCTGTCTCTGTGCGACTCTGGTGAGCACACACACCCTATAGCAAAAATCTCTCTAAAAAATAAATAAAAACACAGATTCCTTGGTAAATACTCTGGAAACTTTGCTATGATAGGTATACATTTCTAAGCACAATGTTACATTTCTGAACACAATGTAAACATTAATATCCAGGTAGAATTGCCTCTTTGGTCCAGTAGGCAGTACGTCAATCTCATAATCTGAAAGTCTTGAGTTCAAACTTCAGAACAGCCAATGGAATGACTTTCTTTTCAATCTAAAGAAAGGAAGTTAAATATCTTTGTTAAGGGGCCAGCAAATGGCATTGGGGTTAAGGTGCTAGATTCCCACATGGCAGTCCTGGACCTGGTGACTTTCTCTCCCTCGTGTACCCTTATAGCAAATTCTGAAATAATAATAAAATTAAATAAATAATTCTTTCAAAATACATATCTAGTTACTTCCAAATCTCCGGTAACACGCTCTTTAACCTCAATATCTAGCCATGATCACTGAGTTTCCACAACACAGTGAGCTGCACAGAACACAGGAGTCAATAATGACAGAACTAACAGAATACTTTTTATAAAAGGCATAAAATAATTCAGCCAGTAAAATCATAAGAGAAAAGAGAAATCACCAAGTCAAAATTTGTAACAAAATCTGGCTGGGACTCACAAATTAATGCCCTGTGTTTACAAACGTCCTAAAAGATTATCAAATAAGAGAAGGGTTTATCCTTCTAAAAATTCTAGTGAATGAATTTTTGTAGATTTTGGCAAAAACACAGATAACTTTAAGGCTACCTACCATATCTCAACATGCATCATCATGAAAGTATTCTCCTGAGAGCTTGTTAAACTAACAACCCAATCCAATGAATTCACTACATTACAGTAAAGTACAAATAGAACCACAGTTGAGCCTAGACAAATTGACAGCAAGAGTAACTGGCAGTGATAATATACCCCGGCTTTGATAATTGGGCAATATTATAAACAGAGAGCTTACAATGAAGTTTGGTCTGGCAGACTATAACCTATGAAACACTTTAAAATACCAAACAGAAGCATATGAGCATTACTCATATATTTTACATTAATTGTGCTGTCATCCAAATTCCTATACTCTTGAATAAAAGGAGCAGCCATAAGAGATTATATCTAAACTTACACAATTAATCTTTTTTTTTTTAAAGAGAGATTTTTTGCTACAAGGCACATGCTCACTAGACACACAGAGAGAAAGCGAGAAATCACCACCCAGGGGGGATGACCATGCTGCAATCCCTTCTCCTCCATTCTCTTTTCAGTATTTTGGGCATGTGTGCACATATACGTGGAGTGAGTTTCCAGGACTTGAACTATGATTGGCTATGTGGGAGTCCAGAGACATAACCATTACACCATCTACTGGTCCCACACAATTAATTCTAAATCAACCCTGTTAAAATGAATGTACAAAATTAAGGGCCACTCAAGGTAAACCTTTTTGAGTTTCAGTCCAAAATAATAAAAATGTAACAAGGTTCTGAGGTAGTTACAGCTAAGTTCTGAAATTTAGTGGTAAGGGTCAAAGTCAGAGAGCATCTTCTTCATCAAAGAACTACTCACATTTTCATACTGCCTGAGAGAGGGGCTGACATATGACCCCACAAATCACATAAACTCTGCTCCCATTTTTAGCCTTTCTTTTTTCCAAGGTATAGGATGGGCAGAGCTAGCAACTTAATAGCAAGATAAGGAAGACGTTTCGTTAACTGTGAGTCCCACAGGTACATGAAAGGCAAGGGAGCAAGTGCGCACGTGCGAGTGCGTACACTGAGTGGGACTGCGGTTGGGACAAGAGATGTATTTCTAAGCACAGAACAATTCAAGGCATTATGGTCTAACCTATATAAGTGGCAAATAAATTGGAAAAAATAATTTTTGGGTTTTAAATTTTTTTTTTTGAGAGATTTTCACTGTAGGGCGCGTGCGCTCGCCAGACAGACAGAGAGAGACATAGAGACAGAAAGCGAGAAATCACTCCCCAGGGGGGATGGTCACGCCGCAATCCCTTCTCCTCCATTCTCCTCTCGGGATCTTGGGCACGCATGCACACGCGCCCGGCGTGAGTTTTAAGCCACCGGGTCCAGGACACGAACCACGGTCGACCACGTGGGAGTCCAGCGACATAGCCATTATGCTAACTGCTGGTTCCCGGTTTTAAAATGTTTTTAAAAAGTTATTAAGTTCTGGGCCAGTAGTTGGTGTGGAGGTTGAGGCACTGGATCCCATATGGCCTAGTCCTGGATTCAGCGGCTTGAAAACTCACACACCAAGTGTATGTGTGTACATGGGAAAAATCCTGTGAGGAGACTGGAGGAAAAGAGACTGCAGCATGGCTGTCCCTGCTGGGGGGATGATTTTTCACTCCCCTCCATTTCTGACGTATGCACATGCCCTATAGCAAAACTTAAAAAAAAGAAAAATTATATTCTTTAATATGACAGATTTAGAATTCTGAACCAGATGATAATAAGATTAACCAACCTCAACTAACTTATAGCCAACTGTTGTGAGTGCCTTTTGCTTTCTTCTGTTAGAACAAATGAATTAAGTAGCTGATTTTTTAGAAAATTCATTATTTGAAAATATTTACTAACACACTAGCATTTCACATTTATTATTACATTCCGAAGATTTTTTCCTAAAATAATGTTTCAACAATTACAAGGTTGGAATCTGCAACTGAATAATGCCTATAGTAGCTTGTGATTTGTGACCAGGAAAGTCTGAAGAAGCTAGCTTTTCTTCTAGGGATGTTTCTATTCTTGTATTAATGGTGTCATACATAATGCAGCACTATGGATTGCATTTGCAATTCCACATGAAAGTCCTGAAATGATATTCTTCAGCTATATTTTCAACAGGGAGAAATCTTTATAGCATTTACAATAGGGTGGTGGATTTTCTTGGGCAAATAGTACTGAGTTCAGCCCTGTTAAGACATGGGTCAAATCTGCACACGCACTTCACTTGTAACTTGCAAAAAAAAAAAAAAAACAGAATTAAATAAAGGTATTTCATTAACCATCAACATTCACATTTCAAAGTGAAGTAGCAGAAATATTTTTTTTCTTTTTTTCTTTTTTTCTATGGGGCATATGCGATTGCCAGAAAGACAGAGAGAGACAGAGAGACAGAAAGCGAGAAATCACCCCCAAGGGGGGATGACCACGCCACAATCCCTTCTCCTCCATTCTCTTCTCAGGATCTTGGGCACGCACGCACATACGCCCAACGTTGAGTTTAAGCCACTGGGTCTGGGACTCAAACCACGGTTGACTACATGGGAGTTCAGTGACATAGCCATTACGCTAACTGCTGGTCCAAAGTAGCAGAATTTTTTTAAAAAAATTTCAGCCTCCTATAGAGTTATTGACCATGTCGAAAACCCTGAGCTATGTAAGTGGTCGATCCTATAAGCCAGTTGAAAACTATGATGCAAGGAGCTGCTTTTAATATAGCAATCCTTCTAGGCACTGAAAACCCAAGAACCAGTAAATATAGAAAAATATTAACAGTATTTCTCCTTAACCTTGAACTCGCAATCAACAAACTACTCTGAAAGGTTTTGTTAAAACAGCTGTTATTTTTGACTCCTGATTCTTTTAGGTCTCACTGGCTACAGTTAAAAGCAAGTGCTAAAACCCATCAATAAGCAAAAATGGACTGTCAAGGAGTCAGCTAACTAAAAATTGCCAGAAGCTCAATAATCAAACAAATATTCTACTATCAGCCCTTTCTTGATAACTGCAAAACATTAATACACAAAAATAGTCATTCCTTTTACAGATTTATAACACTTCAATTTTGTTGCTTAATTAACCTGACATTTACATAACAGTATCTAATTAATTTCCAACTAAAGGCACTGTGGGCTAATTAAAAATGCATCATCCTTTTTTAACCAGCTTGTCAATTTTACTCTGTCATAATCTGTACACTGTTTACCTTTGCACCATCTCACTTTTCCAGGCTCACAGTTCTAAAAGGTGATTTTAGACAACAGACTTAAGAGACACAACTCTCCTTTCTGTAGGGATTCAGAATATTTTAATGAGAGTATCTTAATGAAAACAGCAATGTAAACTCTACATTGTCTTCCTGTTATGGCCATGTTAAGAACATGATACTATCTTTGGAACCAGCAGTTAGCGTAATGGCTATGTCGCTGGACTCCCACGTAGTCGACCGCGGTTCGCGTCCCGGACCCAGTGGCTTAAAACTCACGCCGGGCGTGTGTGCGTGCGTGCCCATGATCCCGAGAGGAGAATGGAGGAGAAGGGATTGCGGCGTGACCATCCCCCCTGGGGAGTGATTTCTCGCTTTCTGTCTCTATGTCTCTCTCTGTCTGTCTGGCGAGCGCACGCGCCCTATAGCGAAAAATCTCTCTCAAAAAAAAAAAAAAAAAAAAGAACATGATACTATCTTTTAAACGTATTCAAATAATCTACATTTCTTCAGTAGTAAAATATTTCTTATTTTTAAAAGTATGTTTGTTTATTTCTTCTTTGGGAAAGAGAGACAAAGACCTTCAACAGGGTCTTCATGCCACAATTCACCCCTAGCCTCAGCCAGCCTTGGACACAGGCATGCATGGCTGTGTACCCAGCATGTATGGACAGACCTCGGGATGCAAACCGGGGCCTTCCAAGGTATGCCAGCATCCTGGAACTTTGTGCTACTACTGAACCATCAGCTGGCCCCAAGATATTCCTTCTTTAAAAGCCTTTGACATACATGTGGACATTTAAAATAGTAAAGAACTGATAGTAGTAAGTGAATACCAGGAACAGATCATAATGCACAGAAAAATAAGTCATCTCTTCAGGAAAAAAAAAAACAAAAACAAAAACATTATTCTCCAAGTTCACTCTAAACTTGCAATTCATACTTTGTTTTAATGAGAAAGGACACACCTAATCGGTCTACATAATCGAGTTTGAAAAGCACTATCAATTAGAAATAAGTACACGTAAAAATATGAGTGGAAATCTAAGTTTACAGGAAATCTCCAGAACAGATCATAGCCCTCCCAGTTCTCCAAATGAAACGACCAAATTAAACCATTTACAAAGCTTGTTACAGAATCTACATGTTAATTTTCCAGATACAAGTTCTAATTCTAACTCACTACATGATCTCTCACACCACTTTGATCTAAATGAAGGATTTATGAGCTGGAATTTTCAAAGTGAGTCAAAATTTGCTACTGGTAGTTTATCCATTGTGCTCATAATCGACTTCTCAACAAAATTTCATTAGTACTCCACCCTGACTCCCCTAAATGATTACAGGCTGGGGAACTCTGCAAAGATTATGTGGGCTGTCGGGACCAGTAGTTAGCATAATGGCTATGTCGCTGGACTCCCATGTAGTCGACTGCGGTTCGCGTCCTGGACCCAGTGGCTTAAACTCATGCCGGGTGCGTGTGCATGCATGCCCAAGATCCCGAGAGGGGAATGGAGGAGAAGGGACTGCGGCATGACCATCCCCCCCGGGGGGTGATTTCTTGCTTTCTGTCTCTCTGTCTCTGTCTGTCTGGTGAGTGCACGCGCCCTATCGCAAAAACCTCTCAAAAAAAAAAAATGATTATGTGGGCTGTGTGTGTCTGTAGGGGGCTGGACATTAGTCATTCAATAGAAATAAAATTTGAATTCTCCCATACCACTTTTCTCAGGGAATAACACTATGAGTGAACCGAAATCAAGAATGCTTTTCATTTCCTTTAAAGGCTACTGATGGACTTTGAACGAATAGTGACAGGGGCTGGTGGGTGGCGGAGTGGTTAAAGCTCTGGACTCTCACACAACTGACTGCAGTTCGAGTCTCATACACAGAGGCTTGAGACTCCCGCTGGGCATATGTGTGCGCATGCACACATGTGTGCCCAGAGTCCCCAGAGGACAACGGAGGAGAAAGGACTGCTGCGTGGCCATTCCCCCCAGGGTGGGTGAAGGTGATGTCTAGCTTTCTCATTCTCTGTCTCTCCAGTGAACACATATGCTCTATAGCAAAAATCTCTCTAAAAATAAGGAGTGGAGGTGGACATCCCTGCTGGGGCCACAAGCTGTGTTTTAGAAGAAATGCTCTTCCTGACCCAGTAATGACATCAATGGAATAAGGCATCAAGGGTAGGGACAATCTGACTCGTAATAGTGACCAAGCATATTAGATGTTCAAAACGTGTTCATTATTTTATGAAAGTGATCCAGGTCCAAAGTAATTACTGCACGTGCCTAGCTATTCACGAGGAAAATGGAATTATTAATAAACACAGTTGATTTTCATATTAATCTAGCATAGCAGTTCCCCAAATTTTTGGCCTTGGGACTACTTTAAAAATTATTGAGAACATCAAAGAACCCGTGTTTATTTGTAATTGTATCTACTGACATTTACCCCACTTAAAATTTAAAATGACAAACTTTTAAATATTCTCATTTAAAACTGACAAAATTTTATGTCAACATGAAAACATATTATTTAATGAAAAATAACCATAAATTTTGAAAATAGTGAGAGAAACCTGGCTTAAAGAAAGACACCTACGGGCTAGCCAGGTGGCGTGATGGTTAAGGCGGCTGGATTTCATATGGCCAACTGTATAGTTTAAGTCCAGGACGCAGTGGCTTGAAAAACACATTGTGCATGTGTGCATGCATGCCCAATGGAGGAGAAAGAACTATGGTGTGATCATCATCCCTAGGGGGTGCTTTTTCACTTTCTCTCTTCCTCTTTCTGTCTTTCTCTGGTCAGTACACATGTTCTACAGCAAACAAATGGATTGAAAAAGAAAGAAAAGAAGATGATACCTGGATTTTCATATCCACATCCACCACCCAATCTGCTGGATGTTTTGTTTATTCACATGGTGTATATATAGAAAACCCACCCCTACACAGATACTTAGTTAGAATGGAAAGATCTCATGAACTCTGTGAATTTGTCTTGGGGACCTATATAGGTCTTCAGACTACACTTTCTGAATCACTGGTATAGAACAAAACAGTGAACCTAAAAGTTAATATGATTCCGAATTTCCCCATTCTCCTTACAGCCTAATAGCTTATCTAGTCTTGTAGAGACCAGGCAATGCACTAAGTGAAAAACATAGTAAAAGTTTGCCTTTCTTAACAAAATATTAATATTTAAATAAACAGGGACCAACAGTTAGTGTAATGACTACATCACTGGACTCCCATGTAGTCGACCGCGGTTCGAGTCCCAGACCCGGTGACTTAAACTCGCACCGGGCATGTGTGCGTGTATGTCCACTATCCCAAGAGGAGAATAGAGAAGGGATTATGACGTGGTCATCCCCCCTGGGGAGTGATTTCTCATTTTCTGTCTCTCTGTCTCTCTGTCGAGCACACGCACCCTATGGCAAAAACCTCTGCACCTCCTCCCCCCAAATTAAATAAACAAAGACAAAAGATAGTGGAATAAACTCTACAGTTATAATTTCAAACCAGGACACTTCAATATTTGTGCTATTTATGTAAGAAGAACAAAAACATGTTTCTTAGAACTCAAGGTAAGTAGTTCAATTTATTTTCAGTTTTTCAGATGTGCTCTCTCATCTTTAGAATCCTTATCACTAAAACAGAGCTTCCTATGTACTAAGATTCTGAAAAACACCACCAATACTTCAAAACGTGGTAAAGCCTAATAGTAGTTAACAGTGAAATTCTAAGACATCATCATCTTGGAGATCAAGACCAGAACTCTTTCTGGAGAGGTCAAAATATCACCTGGCTAATAAAATCAGTACTAATTTTAGACACTGTTTTGCTTCTCTCTTGTGACAAAGCATATTTAATATGGATATGAAATCAGGGGCTGTCACCTCTCCAATTTAGGCTTCAGTTTTGACTATTTACAGGCTTAACTAAGGCCAATTCAGAATTCTACATTTGCATTTTATCATCAACATAAGCATGATTCTCATAACAACATTAATAGAGACTCCACTCAGCAGTAAGAGTTGTTTTTTTTTTAAACATAGTTCAGCTAGTATAGCAAGAGTGTTCTCATAAATCTTGGCATCAGCAACTGAAAGAAGGCTGCAATGCTTTTCTCAGATAGAGAAGTTACTGATGCTTGTTCTTCATAAGGGGCTTCAGAGAAAATGAACACAGAGATCTATTCAGGCCCAGGTATTACATGAATTTTTTGGTTTTTAAAAACATTTTTATGTATGATACAATGCATGCATGAGAGGCAGGGGCACCCTCCATAGGGCTGAGTCTTACATAATACCCTTTCCGCAGTCCTCCAAACTGCCAGGACCCTTGGCACATGCACCTGGAGGGTATTCAGGCCTACGAGGCCAAGAACTCAAACCAAGGTCAGCATGTAGCTCCCAGCTCCACGATCTGGTACATTACTGACTACGCCACAGAGTCTGGGTCCTCATGGACTTTTAAAAAGAACTTGGAATGCAGATTTCCTGCTTCCCTGCCCCTCTGTTGAGTATCTCTAGTAGGTAGCTGTAGTTAACCTTATTTTATAAACTATGTGAACACTGTCAGGTCTCAGTAATAGAACCTCTTTTTGTAATTAATCATTAAAACTACCACATATGAATTACATACCAAGTATCATTATATTGATATTTTAGAGTTTTTTAATTCCTTACTCAGATGACATCCTACTGTTTTTATTAAATCTAAAGAATCATCTTTTTGCTTGATCAAAAATGAAACAATTCATAAAGTAATTGAGACTATAAATACAAAATGGAAAGTTAAATAGTCACTTAATATTTTTTGGTACTGGAAGTTCTGAAAATTCAGAGAGATGTTCACACACACAATTAAAACTATATTCATGAAAGGTCAAAATGCTACTTCTAATACATCTGAATAGATGCCTCTATTATAATATGATCTTTTTCAGCCAAATGCTTTTGTCATAAAGCTTGGATTTATTTTAAAATCAGCAGTGCTATTCATTACCTGCACCTAAGAAAATAAAAACATGATGACAACTGCGAAGGACCAGACCTATGTGAAGTGTGGCTGTTCACAGTGACCTTTACTTTCACAGAGCAGTACACAGCATTTAATTTAAGAACATTTTTTTAAAACCCTGTATTTGTGGGAGTGAGGGGCAGTGATGGTGTTGCTTCAAAACCTAGTCTGAATATCAATTACTGTATAATCTCATAGGTGGCTGAGAAAATCTCTATGTGAAACTAATCTTTCAGATTTGCAGACTTCTTAAGGGACCTTTGAAAATGAATACTAAAGTTTTTAGGGTTTTTTTTTTTGCTTACAAAGGGAATCTTGAAGAGGGAAATTCTTAAAGTGAGAAAAACAAACATTAAAACTGTTATTTCACAACATGCAAAGTGGCTATGGGCAGAGGGAGGGAGGGAGGGAGAGAGAATGACTGGACTCCCATTATTCCAAAAGTACGAGATAAACTGTCACCACAACAAGGCACTCAAATCTGTAAGGAACACTGTCTCTTCCACTCACTTTGTCTTGGGATTACTGTGTGACGTAGAAAATAATGAAAAAATATTAAGCAGCTAGCCAAGAATCAAGTACAGGCAATGAGAAGCCCTCTTGGGACCAGCAGTTAGCGTAATGGCTAAGTCGCTGAATTCTCATGCAGCCGACCATGGTTCGAGTCTCAGACTCGGTGGCTTAAACTCATGCCAGGTATGTGTGGGGCATGCATGCCCAAGATCCTGAGAGGAGAATGGAGGAGAAGGGATCGTGGCGTGGCTTCCCACCGGTGGGGTGATTTCTCACTCGCTATCTCTCTGTCTCTCTCTTTCTGGCAAGGAAAAAAAAGGAAGCCCTCTTTAGTGTATCAAAACAGAAAAACTGAGTTTCAAAATGAAAGATTAAAAACATATAACACAATAGGTAATTAGATATTACAGATAAGTATAGGGATTCCTCAGAGGAAGCAATCAGAGTGGATGAAGTGATTTTGAGCTGCACCTCAAAGAGCATGAATAAAAATGGTAATCCCACTGCCATGGTGTCTTCTGGGGACAGAAGGCCTGGTTCAGTTCAGAGCTAGGTACCAGTGCTGAGAGGGTTAGGTAGGTCCAGGTTATGAGAGATGTCTGAATAAAATGAAGAATGTGATGGCTACATCTGCTGGTCACATGAATAAGTTCTTGATGCTTTCAAAGAATAGGTATTATATTACATAAAGTCAGAATGTAAGATGAAAAGCTCTGTTAGAATACAGGAAAAAAGGAACCAGCAGTTAGCATAATGGCTATGTTGCTGGACTTCAATGTAGTCGACCACGGTTCAAGTCCGGACCCGGTGGCTTAAACTCACGCTGGGCGCATTCGCGTGCGTGCCCAAGATCCCCAGAGGAGAATGGAGGAGAAGGTATTGAGGCATGGCCATCACCCCTGGGGGGTGGGGAGGGGTGATTTCTAGCTTTCTGTCTCTCTGTCTCTCTCTTTCTGGCAAGCGCACGCACCATATAGTAATTTTGGGAAAGCCACGCCCCATAAAAAAAAAACTTCTAAAAAAAAAAAAAAAAAAAAAAAGAATACAGGAAAAGATGAAATCCTTTCTTTGAGATTAGCATAATACACCAGAACTACATAGGAACTGCCCACCACATATAAACACATGCATATACAAATTCTCACTTATAAAAAAGATAAAAAATTTCACATAAAATTAGTATTTACAATCTAGTAGTATACTGAAAGAACTAGTATAATTTAAGGAATACAAAGATGGTTTGACATTGGGAGTCTATTAAGAAATTACACATTGGGACTAGCAGATGGTGTAATGGTTATGTTGCTGAACTCCCACGTGGTGGACCATGGTTTGAGTCCCAGAACCGGTGGGATTAAACTAATGCCAGGCACGTGTGCGCGTGTGCCTGAAATCCTGAGAGGAGGATGCAGTGTGGCCATCCCCCATTTGGGGTGATTTCTCACTTTCTGTGTCTCTGATGAACACAAGTACCCTATAACAAAAATCGCTCTCTAAAAAAGAGAGAGAGAGAACACATTAAAGAAGAAATACCATCTGATCTTCCCAACAGATGCTGAAAAAGCATTTTATAAAATTCAACAACCATTCCTAATTAAAACAAAAACAAAAAATGGAATCAGCAAGCTATACACAGAAGTCTCCTTAACCTGACAAAGAATATCTATAAGAAATCTACAAGCAAATACTGTATTTGTGAAATACCTAGTTTCATGAGCATCAGGAACAAGAAAAAAGCATAAAAGCTGCAAAGAACAACCTCTAATAAGAAATGTGTATGGTCCGTTTTAAGAAAACGGTTAAGTATATAAAAAAGATTTGCATTAATGAAGACAAATTACATCCCTATATGAGAAGAGTCAGCAGTTTATTAAAATGCCTATTATTTTCAAATTAATCTATACATTCAATATAATCCCAATCAAAATCACTGTACTTTTTGAAATAGAATTTGACATGCTGCATATAAATACAAAAAAATAGCCATGGGGCCAGCTCTAAGACACAACAACGCACTGCTCAAGAGAAGCTGAAATAACATTGCAACCATAGTTCGAACTCCTGGACTGGGGAACCTAAACAAGCTGGGCACACCCATGAACGTCAGAGATCCAACAGGCTGGAGGACTGGAGGGAGCAGATCACAGCATAGTCAGACCTTGGAGGTGGTATTATCTTTTCCCCCACCCTCACTCCTCTCCTCCCTCTCTAATTAATTCTCTGACTGAATATAAAGCGCCCAAGTCAAAATTAAAAGCCAAGTAATATACCAGAAGAAAACACTGGCAATGTATGTAACAAAGACTTATTACAAAGAATGGCTAAGAAGTTCCTACAAATCAGTAAGAAAAAAAAAAAGTTAATGAAGAAAATAAGTAAAAAACATGGATAGGTAAATCACTAGAGACTTTTATAAACAGACACCAAACTATGACACAGTGTTCAATCCCATGACTATAGGTGTCAGGAAAAATGTAGGTTAAAATGAGCTATTCTTCTGTCCAAGTTGAAAAAAAAAAAAAAGCAAGGAAGAGAAAACAAACACTTAATGTTAGTAATGGTGTGATCAACAATCATTCTCAAATACCATTCTTAAAAATATAAAGTAGGGGGCCAGCAGGTGGCACAGTAGTCACCCAAGGTCGAGTCCTAGAGCCACTGGCTTGAAAACCACACCGGATATGTGTGCGTATAGGTCCCAAATCTCTAAAGAATAGAGAAGAAGGAATTCTGGCATAGCCGTCCTCCCTTGGGAGCCGGGTGATTTCTCAAGCTGATGTGCCCTATGGCAAAAAAAGTTAAAAAAAAAAAAAAGAGAGAGAGAGAGGGAGATAGCTGGGGCCAGCAGGTGGTGTGGTGGTTAAGACGCTATATCTACATGGCTGACTCCACAGTTCAAGTTCCAGACCCAGCAGCCTGAAAAACACACAGGATGTGTTTGTGTGCATGCCTAAATTCCTGAGAGGAGAAAGAAGAAGGAACTGCGGTGTTGCCATCCCTCAAGGGCTGATTTCTCACCTTCCCCCAACCCTACTCTCTCTCTCTCTCTGGTAAGCATGTTCATCCTATAACAAAAGTTATCTAAAAAAGAAAAAAAAAAAAAAGAACAGTCATTTTGGTAATGCTGACCCATATATCAAAAATTTAGGAACCAGCAGTTACCGTAATGGCTATGTCGCTGGACTCCCATGTAGTTCTGCGGTTAGCGTCCCGGACCAGGTGGCTTAAACTCATGCTGGGCGCATGTGCGTGTGTGCCCAAGATCCCGATAGGAGAAAGGATTGCGGTGTGGTCATCCCCCATGGGGGGTGATTTCTCACTTTCTGTCTCTGTCTGTCTGGCGAGCGCACACGCCCTATAGCAAAAACCTCTCAAAAAAATTTTTAATACACAAATTCTCTAACTTTTTAATTCGTCTTCCATGTATTTTTTCATGGAAAAAAATCACACATACACTATTAGTCATGTACAAAAAATATGTACATGGCATGGCTTATAAAACAGAAATATGAGAAACAGCCTCAAGAGAAAAGAGTGAAAAGATTATAGTAACCCTAATATGGAATATTACACAGTCTAAAAAAGGTAGGCAGATCTCCATGTGCTGACCTGGAAAGAGCTCTAAAATACATTGTTAAGTAAATATGCAAATTACAAAAAACTATGTAAGTATATTCTCATTTATGTAAAAATAAATAAGACCATATGTGAACAAGTATGCAATACACAGAAAAAGAAGATATAACTCCAAATGAATGAAAAGTGGTCATTTTTGTAAGAGTGGGAACTTGATGGTGTGAGTAGGGGTGGAGATGCGGTGGTGCCAAGGGACATTTTCACCTTTTATTCTACATACGTCTGTATCTTTGGAATTCACAAAGTGGGAATGCAGTCATGCTTTGCTTGCATACTTAAACATAGGATTAAGAGTTAAGAAAACGGAATTAAAAGAGCCAGCAAATAAGTTAATTAAAAATCATGGTTTCGCTTTAATTTGATTCTTATTCTGACTACATGCTGAATGTCAGATGATACAACAAGTATTTGAACAAGTTTCTACCAAGCTAACATTACAGAATAGAAATAATTTCTATACGAAAACACTGCTGAACTGCTCAAATCCTTCTGCATTTTGACAGGGCTTAACTTAATGATCCCACACATTGATTCCTGGTGAATTACAGCCATTCAATTCAATACAGCGTATAACTGTACATTATCATACTGTACTACGAAGTATCAATCATTTCAGAACATGGCCCTAATAAAAGCAGCATGCTTTACAGAACCAGCTTCAGGATACATAAATAAATGCACAGGGAGGGGGGAAAAACAACTTTAAATTAAAATCAAAAGAGACATTTAAAGTTTGGGCATTCTTCATTATGGGAAAGAATCTTCCACTTTGAGACTATTATATATCAGAAAAGCTCCATCTGTTGTATAATTATCTCTGATAAACAGCCTGATGCTTCGAGCTTCATTAGAGAAAAGGGAAGAGAAAGGCACACACAGAGAGAACTGTAAATAAATCTCTCCACCATATTTCACTTAAAACCAGCCCAGCAGGAAGTCATAAAATATTTTTTAATAGGTAATATTTTCTAAATGTTCTACAGAAGCAGCCAGCCTGTTTTGCCCAATATCTGGCCTCCGGAAGTAGATACAGTCTGAAAAAGAGAAAACTGGTTTCATTTACAGATTATTATTTAAATTTAATTAGTAAAAACAAACAAAAACTTTAGCCGCTTGGTGATATTTATTTTCCAGGTGACAGATAAGGGCCTATCCAACAGAAATGAAGACAAGCAGCCAAAGAAGCCCAATGCATGTTCAAAGTCCCAGGGGCAGTCTAGCGAGGACATGTGTCAAAAGGCACTACCACTGGGGCCAGCAGGTGGCATGAGGGTTAAGGGAGATACATCCCAGAGGGCTGTGCAGTGAGTCCGGGGGGGAAACAAAATCAGGCTGGGTGTGTGTACGCCCAAAATCATGAGAGGAGAGTAAAGTAGAGGGGATTGGGCTTGGTCATTTCCCCAAGAAAATGGTTTCTCACATGCCCTCTCTCTTTCTCTCTTCTCCCAGGGAGCATACACCCCTAAAGCAAAACAAAACACACAAAAGGCACTACCATTGGGGAAAAAAAAATTCCTGGGGTAGCTAGGATATCACAAAAACCAGTTTCCAAGGAAACATCAGAAATCTCTTTGTACAACCAAATTAATTTAACTCTCAATTTTCTATTTCAGGAATCAGTGCCATATTAAAGAAAAATCCAGTCAGCACTTAGAAAGCATTAAAGAATCTTCACTCACATTCTAGTTAGTATGGGTCTCACTTTCTGTACATATATTAATTTCAGCTACAACAGCAGCATCTCTTCCATAGATGCAGTAGGGAAGAGTAGGGGAAAATATAAGTGTTATACTTGTAAAAGGCCCAGGCTTAAGTCTCCACCCAGTTTTTAGCCCTGTCATGTGACTTAAGGCAGTTCTCTATACAAATTGCCTTTTTGTCATCTGTAGATGAGAAAACATCTACTCATCTTGTACACTGTCAGGATGATCCCAGGAATACGTTTGTTAAAGTGCTTTGTGAGGGGCCAACAAGTAGCATGGTGGTAAAGGCACTGGACTCCCACATGGCTAACGGCAGTTCAAGTCCTGGACCTGGCATCTTGCTTTCTCTCTCCCCCAACCTTCCTGTCTCTCTCTGGGGAGTGCATATTCCCTATAGCAAATTTTAAAATAATAATAATGACAATAAATCAAATTAAATAATTATCTTTTAAAATATTTTTTTGGAGAGGTTTTATTTGCTATAGGGCGTGTGTGCTCACTAGACAGACAGAGAGAGATAGAGAGACAGAAAGCGAGAAATCAGCCCTCAGAGGGGATGGCCACGCCGCAATCCCTTCTCCTCCATCCTCCTCTTGGGATCTTGGGCACACACGCACACACACCCGGCGTGAGTTTTAAGCCACCGGGTCCGGGACGCGAACCGCAGTCGACTATGTGGGAGTCCAGCGACATAGCCATTACGCTAACTGCTGGTCCCATCTTTTAAAAGATTTTAAAAAGTACTTTGTAAATAGGGTTTCTTACTTTTTCTGTAAAGAGTCACTAGGGCTCTAACTACTAAATCTGCTGTTTGTGCGGCACAGAAGCAGCCGTAGATAATACACATCCATGAATGAGTGAAGCTGTGCTCCAATAAAACTTTACTTATGAACATTAAACTCCAAATTCCATATAATTTTCACATTTCACAAAATATTATTCTTTGTCAGCCATTTGAAAATTTAAAAACTGGGCCAGCCCCATGGCTGGGTGGCTAACGGAGCCAGGACCCACATGGCAAAAAGCACATCTTAAATCCTAGCACCATCAGCTTAAAAAACACACACCCAAAATCCCAACAGGAGGAGAAATGCAAAAGGGACTGCAGTGGGACTGGTCCCCATGGGGGGTAGGGAGGTGCTTTCTCCCTTGGCCTATCTATTTCTCTCTGAAAAGTACACATGCCCTCTGACAAAAGCAAACAAACAAAAAGAAAAAAAAAAAAAACTTAAAAATCATTCTTAGTTTCTAGTGAGCATACAAAAATAGGTGATGGGCTGGATTTGGCTTCTGTGTTGTAGTTTGCTAACCCCTACTGTGGTAAACTGTAGTTTTATATTTAGTACTTGCTGCTGTGTGGTTCTTAATATGTGCCTCTTCAGCACTTAGAAGAGCATTCTATAAAAGGTTGTTTCTTCTAGCTGCTAGATTAGAATAGCTGAATATTTGAAAACAGACCAATTTCTTACATTTATCCTCCCTTGTTGTGGGCATCAGTTTTCTTTCTTTCCTGTCTAGAAAGAAACAAACCAACCAAAGGTCTTCCAACACCCCTATTTCCATCCAAAACGCTAGTGGAACTGGGGGAAAACCCCCCCAAAACCAAGGTAGTCATGCACACCATAAAGCTCCCAAACAGGACACAAGTAGGGATATACAGGCTTACAAAAGTATGACAATAGCAAAGATGACTTGCAGAAGAAATCAAAGAGGGAATTTTCTCCTCTTTAAGTCAAATCTGGCTAGACTCCTAAAGTGAGCGGTCATCTGTCCATTACTTAAGAAAAACAAACCAAAAAAAGGAACTGATTTTAGTATTCTAATTACATGACATTATCCTTTCTGTCTTCAAAAGCTGGGTCAAGAACATAACTATAAGGAATGTAACTTTAAATTCTTTAAGAAAAACCTATAAATTGAGAGAACAGTAATAGATAATATCAAAAGCAGAAAGAAATGTTTTGTTCTTTTAAGTGCCTGTCCAACACCCCTTCCTCTGTACAGCCTACATCTGCATGCAACACCAGTTCAACTACAAATTACTATAGGGACAGGCAATTTGTTGTGCTCAACCAGTGGTGGAGAGCCAGACCCCTGAAGCCAGACTGCTCTGTGAACCAGGGCAAGATGCTGAATCGTCTAGTGCCTCCATCTCCACATCTGTGAAATGGGGGTGATAAAAGTGCCTACCTTATAGGGTAATTATGAAGATGAAGAAGGTTGATACATTTAAAGTAACTGAAACAGTGCCTGATATTTGGTAAGTACTCTAGTGTTAGCTGTTACCATTGCTATAGCATTTACGTGCTGTGACAAGTCTTTTAGACACTATTTAAATTTTGTTTACATTGACTTTGTAATGGTTTCTAATGACTAAAGTTCCATAGATTCTTCTGCAGACATACACAGTTTGAGAGAGGAAGAGATATGTGTGTTTGGAGAAATATCACTCAGAGCTTTGGGATATCTGCTTTATTTGGCCGTCGGTCAGGTGTTTTAGGAAATTCTTTTGGGTAAAAATCCCTCCCATTTCTCTGCTTTACACACTTCTGTCCATAGTCATTACTCCATTTGCTGTCTTCTCAAAACAAATACTCGGACTCTCATCACCTTTCTGTTGATATATTCATTTAACAGTAAGAAGCTGAAAACAGATTTAAGCAATATTTTCATTATCTGGATTATGAGGAAAAAAATTAAAACTGTTCACGAGCTCCAGAAAAAATGTAGTACTTCTAGCTCTATGCAATAACAAGGGATCTATAACTACTAAATAGTTTGCATACAAATTATGTATTACTAGTACTTGGATTTAGCATCCCAAACCCATTTTCCAGCAACTCTTACACCCTACTTTTCCCCACACCTCTCTAGGAAAAGCTAAGAAGGACCAACAGAAATCCTGGTCCCTTGAGGCTAAAAAACTAAAATATCAGCATAGGTAATCACCTGCTGCCTCTAGCTGAAGATATTTACAAACTATGGACAGATTAGGCTCTTATCTCACTCAGGTCTTCACTGTCACTTGGCAATCAGTTTAATTATCTCCTGTTGACGTACAAAGTATTTACCTTGACAGCTTTAACAAAGTCGAGTTACTTTTCTTACCCACATATTCCCTACCCTCAACCCTGCCACACATCTCCTCACTCCAGGCACAGCTGCTTTGAACCTGAGAAAGCTTTTGCAAATGACGTGCCTGTTAACCACTGCTAGCTGCTGTCTCCCTCCTTAGCCCTCCGAATTCCTACATATTTACTACTATGTGAGCATGTGCAAGTTACTTGATCTCCTTGTGCCTCTTTCTTTGTCTACAGAATAGAGATAATGATAACACATCCTCACTGGGTTGTCATGGGGAATGACAAATACAGAAAACATGTAGAACAATGTCTTATACAAAGTGCTCAATAAATGGTAGCTACAGGCATCTCAGTCTTGCATGCATTTTGGCTAAGTGAACTGGTTTGTTGGGTTTGATCCTAGTATGTGCAGATCCAACCCACATTCCATCAGGTAAGAGCTTGACTAGATTCAACCTTCCCTTATACAAACGTTTTCAAAGGCCATAAAAACTTCAGGAAAGGGACCAGCAGTTGGGGTTATGGGCCCCCATGTAGTCGGTGGTTCGAGTCCTGGACCTGGTGGCTTAAACTCATGCCAGGCATGTATGCGTATGTGCCCAAGATCCCAAGAGGAGAATGGAGGAGAAGGGATTGTGATATGGCCATCCCCCTGGGGGGCAATTTCTTGCTATCTGTCTCTCTGTCTCTCTTTTTCTCTCTCTTTTTGGTGAGTGCATGCGCCCTATACCAAAAACCAATCCCCCTCCCCAGAAACAAAAAACTTCAGGAAAATTTTATCCAAAATGGGGTGTAAATGCATGGTGCATATTTTTCTAACACAAGGGGACCTCAATAAGTATTTGACCTTGAATAGAGCTTTAAAAACAAAACAAAACCTACTGCCTTAATGTTACCATTACCAATTTTATCTTTTTTCTTTTTTTTTTTTCTCTCCTCTTACATGATTTCTATTATCTGCCTTGGCCTCTATTCAAGAAGTTATAGTAAACTAGTTTCTCTCTGAAAAGTTATTCATATTCAATATAACCCTTTACATTTTCAATACTACCAGGTTACTTTTCTAAAACAACTATAATAATATCACTTACTCTGCTTAAAAGATAAAGTCTAAATAGTTTAGTTGGACATTCAAGTCTCTATGGCATGGCCATAACTTGCCTTTCTAGCCTTGTCCTCCATTCTCCTCCATAAGTGGCCCTCATGGAGTCACTTGCCATTAACAAATCTATGCTCATTCTATTTTATCTAGAATGTCCTTCCACCACCTTCTATTCGTCTTCAGTGCAATTCCCTCCATTACGCCAATGCCCTTTCTCAATAGTCATTGTCTTTAATATTAGGTCATTGGGAAAGTCATGACATATTTTTTCTATGTTTCTTTATGAAAAAATGCAACATGACTTTCCTGGCAACCTAATACATAAGAAGGACCACTGACAGGATATATACAACGATGTGTCATGGCTCCTCAATCTCAGCATTAATGACCTGTTGGGCTGGATAAGTTCTTTGGTACAGAAGGCCATCCTCTGCAGTGCAGGATGTTCAGCAGCACCTCTGGCCTTCACACATTATCAAATATTCTTGTGGGGGGCAGGGCATAGGCAGATTATTCCCGACTGAGAAATACTAATACACTCTAACAAATATATTTTATTTCTCCTGCTAAAAAGTATTTAAATTATATGAGGTCAGGGACTATGACCTTTATTTTAAAATTGGCAATATTACTTAATACAGTAGTTGATAGTTTCAGATAAATTTTAACTTTTAGATAAATATTTGTTCTCTGCTAACCTTCCCAAAGTCACTGGGCAGAAACTCTAACCTATCACCATTTCTAGATCGCATTAAACTTGAAACACCAAATTTCATCCTTGTTAAGTAAAGCTTTTAAAAGACAACACCTTGTATGTTCGATTGGGTTGTCAGAAAAGCCATGATGTATTTTTCTATGCAAAAATATGTGATGACTTTTTCTGATAACCTAGTAATATCCCTATAATTTTCAACTATCAGTTCAAGTTGTACTCCAAAAAAGATGGTTATAGCATTATAAAAGTTAAGTAAATAATGAACTTCTGTATCACATACATAGTAGTATTCTAACTCTGAAGACTTACAGAAGAACAAGAGAAAACCATTTCCTCCTCTTGTCAAACACTATAAAGAATATAGTGTTACTACCTCAGTGGAATGCTTAGAAGTAGTCAAGGCGCAGGTATTTACAGGAGTAAGGTTTCAATCTCAAGTTCCAGATCAGAGTTAAGTTTCCTAAACCAGTGGTTCTAAACTCTTGGTGTACATGAGAATCTTCTTCAGAGTTAAAAAGAACAGATCCCTAGGCTGGCAGGTGGCATGGAGGTTGAGGTAGATGGATCCCACATGGCCAACTACATGGTTCAAGACTTGGAGCTAATGGCTTGAAAAGCATGCCGAGTGCACATGGACGCAAGTCCAAAATCCCAAAAGGAAAATGGAGAAGGAACTGCAGCCTGGCTCCCCCCCACCTCCCGCCGGGGTGAGTTCTCACTCCCCGATCCCCCCACCCTGGCAAGTGTTCATGCCCCATAGCAAAACTGGCGGGGAAGAAAAAAAAAAAATCCCTGGGTCTCCCTCCAAATCAATTAACTTAGAATTAGTGAATGATGAAAATTAAAATTGCTTTAAAATCTCCAGTAGATTCTAGTGTGCAGTCAGGTCTGAAAGCCTCTACTCTAGCCTGGCTCAAAATCTCACGTTCCTTGACAATACAAAAAGCTATTTCTTACAGACTTTAAATCCTCTGGAGTGGCTGGATCTTGTTCTATAACGTGCTGAGGTTGGGTCATATCATATGAATACTTAAGTTCAATGAAAAGACCCGCTATCTTTTTTTTCCTGGGATTAGGCATTACCAGCATTATCAGGAAGCTCATGATAGGGTGGTTCTGAGATTTCTCTCCCCACCACCTCTCAGGATCTAAGCACTCACATTCTTCTTCACTTGGTGAAGTTACATTCAGGTCTGTCGGAAGCGGCTGCTGGCTGGGACTAAGAGTTGGCGTGGTTATCGAGGTATTGTTGTTGTCACTGGTGGTCTCTTCAGAAAACAAATCTGATTGGCTGTTACTTGTACTTAGAGCGGAATCATCATCTGGTTGTTTCTTTTGAAAATCTGAAGAGAAGGAGTGGGAAAAAAAATAAATTAAGTAGTTCACAATCTCTTTGAGTAGAAAAAAACAATGTTAA
Organism: Tupaia belangeri chinensis; assembly: GCF_000334495.1. Taxonomy (NCBI): domain Eukaryota; kingdom Metazoa; phylum Chordata; class Mammalia; order Scandentia; family Tupaiidae; genus Tupaia; species Tupaia belangeri. The sequence goes on from NW_006159716.1 coordinate 6,864,187, forward strand.
GTTAAATGCAACAACAGTTATTATAAAGACTAATTTGGGTGATTACAAAACCCATAAAAGTGGGCCAGTCAATGGCATGGTAGTTAGGGCAGCTTGATCCCACATGGTCAACTGCGCTGCTTTGAGTCCTGGGCTGGGCAGCTTGGAAAACATACCAGGCACATGAGCATGTGTGCCCAATATACTGAGAAGAAAATCGGGGAGAAGGGACTGTGGTATGGCCATCTGTCTGGGTGTTGCTTTCTCACCCCTCACTCTCATGTCCCCTATAGCTAATTAAAGGGAAGAAAAAGAAAGACATGAAAGCAAAACAGTGGTCAGAAACACAAAAGATTGGTGAGAGGTGACCTGGGGTTAAAGTTTTCCAAGGTCCTTTTACTATTCAGAAGAATGACACACATACAAATTTTAACATTAAACTTTGCAAAGTCAAAAATGCATGTTGAAAAAAAAAATTTTTGGAGAGGTTTTTGCTATTGGGCATGTGCAATCACCAGAAAGACAGAGAGAGACAGAGAGAGATAGAAAGCCAGAAATCACCCTCCAGCGGGGTTGGCCACACCATAATCCCTTCTCCTCCATTCTCCTCTCGGGATCTTGGGCACGCACGCACATGCACCCAGCATGAGTTTAAGCCACCAGGTCTGGGACTCGAACCGTGTTCGACTACATGGAGTTCAGTGACATAGCCATCACACTAATAGCTGGTCCCTATGCATGTTAAAATTTTAAGGATAATTAACAAAATAGAAGCCAGAATGAAGAAAAAACTGGTTCAACTTAGTAGAGGGTAAGTCAGAAGGAACATGGCAGCACAGTAAATAGCAGAGTAAACAGAAAACACATAATATGATGATATTTAAGTGTTAAGACTGATAAATAAGTGTAAATATATCAGTACGGTATTACGTGGCAGTAGATAAAATATACCAGGCAAATATACATGAATAGAAAGCCAGTACAGCTAGAATACTATCATAAAATGTATACTTCAGGCTAAAAGCATTATCAGAGATCAAGAGGATCATTATATATTAGTAAAAGAAATAGTTCATCAAAACCTCAAAATATGCAAAGTGAAAATGGCTAAATTTATGGGAAAGTGACAATTTTTCTCTTAAGGGGAAGATTTTAATATACCAATCCCATACAAAATCATTAGTAAAATTAGAGAAGATTAATAAGCACTCATGGGCCTAACTATCCAACAATTAGAAAATGAGTTCTTTTTTAAAAAATTTATTATTATTATAATCTTGTTTATATTACATTGAATCACATATAACTTTACAGTATATTACATTTCTTTTTCGAGAAGGAATACCATTCATATCAGTCAATACAAAGACATTAAAATCCCCATCATCATCATCCAATAGCTTTTCATTTTTTTCCAGATGGTTATTACTATTATTCCAATTATTTTTTAAACATTCAATCACTATTTATCATTTTGCTTATAAAAAGACTACCCAACATGAAATACTTCTGACCAGTCCAGTTGAGAATACAACACATGTCATCAACAGGTAATAAACCATATCTGAATCCCACTAACGTCATGCTTCTCTATTTGTTCTCTTACTATCCTTCTCCATAGAAAATGAGTTATTTTCAAACACGTGTGGAATATTTATAAAACCTTGCAAACTTTGACCACACGGCTCATAGTATGATATAAAGCATATACGAATATAAAGCAAAAGTCTTAGCCTAGCCACTGTGGTAGAACAGTAGTACAACTGCCTGCAAGGCTGGAAGCCATATGCCGACCACAGGTTTAGAACCCCAGATTGTCTTGAAAGCATACCAGGCATGCATGCATGGGTAACCAGGATTCTTACAAGCTAGAAGGCTACAAAAGTGGGGCCAAAGGGACCAGTAAGAGGTCTGGTGGTTAAGGCACTGGACTTCCACATGGCTAACCATGGTTCAAGTCCCGAGCCTGGTACCCTGAAAATCACTCTAGGCCTGTGTGCATGCATGCCCAAAATCCTGAGGGGAGAAAGGAGAAGTGATTACGGTGTGGCCATACCCCTTGGGGGTGATTTCTCACTTTCTCTCTCACTGTCTGTCTGGCTGTCTCTTTCTCTCCCTCCCTCTCTCTCTTGGGAATGCAGGTGCTCTATAGCAATAATAAAAACAAAACGCTTTATGGGGCTGGCAGATGGCATAGAGGTTAAGACAGCTGGATAATACACAGCCAACTCCATGTTTCGAGTCCCAGACCCAGCAGCTTGAGAATTACTCCAGGTACATGTGTGTACGTACCCAAAATCCTAAGAGGACAATGGAGAAGGGACTGCAGTGTGGCAAGAACGCTGAGGGGTGATATCTTACTTTCCCTCTCTCCTTCTCTCGGTCTAGAGAAAACATATGAGCCCCACAGCAAACACTAAACAAAAACACTTTAGGGTCAGCCCTATAGCACAGTGGTTTAAGGGAGCCATATCCCACATAGTCAAATGCAGTTTGAATTCTGCCTTGGAAGCTTGAAAAAGAAAACTGGCCAAGCATGCACAGAATCTTGACAGAAAGGAAAAACAAAAAAGGATCTCAGCATAATCACACACTACTGCATGTGGGGGTGAGGTGTGGTCAGTGTGAGAAGGTCCATGATTTCTTTTTCTCCCTTCATCTTTCTCTGGGGAAAGCATGTGCTCTCTGCCCCACCCTCTCCCTACCAACCCAACACTTTAAACTCAAGACCAAACCAGAAATTAGAAATTAGTCATGATTGGGGCCAGTAGGTGGCATGGTGGTTAAAGGGCTGGATTCCCACATGGCCAACCAGGTGACCAGGCCCCAGACGTGGTGGCTTGCTTTCTCACTTCCCCTCTTACTTTTCCTCCACTTTCTCTCTCTCTGGTGAGTTCCTGTATCAAATTTTAAAATAATAACAATAAATAAAGTTAAATAAAAAATTCTAAAAAAAGGTTACTATAATTTTTTCTTTAAAAAAAGAAAATCCCCCCCCCCCGACCCCGGGGCTCATTTCTCACTTTCTATCTCTCTGTCTCTCATGCACCCTAAAGCAAAAAAACAAACAAACAAACAAAAAAAAAACCTCTCCCCCCCAAAAAAAAGAAAATGCTTATAATGAAATGATAAATGAAACTACTATTTCAATATCCAATAAAGGTAAAGATGCACTTACATTACCTACATCCCAGCTATTTCATTCCTAGGTATATGCCCAAGAGAAACTCAACACCACACACTGAAGAAGGCATGTATGAGGATATTATTTACATACTGTGTGCAATAGTAAAACAAAACACTGTAAAGGTCTCAAAAATGTGATATATTCAACAATGAAATAATGTATTGATATATAGTAAAATAAAAACTGGGGACCAGCAGTTAGCATAATGGCTATGTCGCTAGACTCCCATGTAGTTGACTGCTGTTCAAGTCCTGGATCTGGTGGCTTAAACTCACGCCGGGCGCATGTGCATGCATGCCCAAGATCCTTGAGAGGAGAATGGAGGAGGAGGAATTGCAGCATGGCCATCCCTCTTGGGGGGTGATTTCTCGCTTTCTGTCTCAGTCTCTATCTTTGTGGTGAGCGCATGTGCTCCAGAGCAAAAACCTCTTTAAATAATAATAATAATAATAATAAATTAAATAAAAACCCTGACATATACACTAAATTCAGAACAGTGGTTACTTCCTGTGGGTCAGTGAGTAAAGAGAATAGTTCTTTCAAATTTTTTTTCTAGATTTTTTCTTTCTTCCATGAGCAAGACATGAAGGGGGAAAAGAGAGAAAGAGAAAGGAAGATAGAGACAGAGAAAGGAGGAGGGAGGGAGGGAGGGAGAGGGAGAGAGAGGCCAACAGGGTCTTCTGCTATGATCCACCTGGCTTCAGCCAGCCCCAGATACATGTGCACGCACGTGGCTGACGTATTCAGAAAGGTCTCCAGATACAAGGCCAGACCCTTCCTAGGTAGATCGGCACTGCAGCACTGTGTTACCACTGCACCATCATCTGCTCCAGGGCCTTCTGTGCTTTTCTGTAACTTTTTACTTCTTAAGCTATTAGTGGGTATATACAAGTATGATTACTTATTTTCTCTGTATGATTAATTTTTTTAAAACAGTTTCTTCTTCCTTCGAGAGGATATAGAGGTGGGGAGAGGGATGTGCTCTTCACAGAGTCTCACCACACCAAGATACTCTCTAACCTCCGAGCCAGCCAGAATTGGTGTGTGGGGGCACATTTAGGTTGACCCATATTTAGGCTGACCCAGGATTTGAACTTGGTCCTTCCGTGTAGATCCAGTATTGCTTAGCTGCTCCCCACTGCCTGTACCACTGTAGCTATGTGTTGCATTTTTAAAAATCTAATGCTGCTCTATGAAGTACAGGTTATACTTTATTGTATACATTTGGAGAAGTGTAAGAAAACCCTTACAACTCCATATAGCTTTCTCTTCTGAATCACAGAATAGCTGTTGCTACCTTGATCTATAACCTCAGCAAACTCACGGTGTTTTTATGCATTCTGAGCTTAGGAAAGCTAGCATTTATGATGCATCTATCATGTACTGAATTAAATGTTTCAAGAATGTAACTCATTTACGGTAATCCTCAGGAAAACCTTAACAAGGCAGGTGTAAGTAACACCATTACACTGACAAAGAAATTGAGGTTCAGTAATTTGTTCCGAGTTAAAGGACTAGTAAGCAGCTAGGACAACCACAGGATGGACAGTGGTGATCACCGGCCTGGGCCAAGGGAAGGGCTCACCAAGTCAAGCCCCCATTTCCAGCACCCCTGCTGAGTGCGATGAATTTAGCCAATCACTAACCTGCTTCTTTTCTGTGCATTTCTCCTGGCCAGTTTTTTATTCTTTAAAATGTTTTGACATTTTAAAACAGCTCATTATCTTGATGTTATTTGTACACCATCCTCAAGAAAAAGGTACCATACAAATAAAAATACTGCAAATAATGATTATTTTTTATGTCATATCAACTCATTAGTTCTCCTATGTCAAGAATCATTGTGTCCCTCTCATAATCACCTCTCACCCATTTAACTGGAAATGTTGTAAGGCCCAAAAGAAGTGCAACAGAGTCATCAGTGTACCACCTATATAGCATAACCCGAGCGCCTTGAGAAAGATACACACACACACACACAGATGCCCTCACTTGGGCACTCTGAAGTTAAATAATGGTGGTGTTTGAAGGCACTTATCAAGCCCCAAGTCCCACCCACACAATCTCCAGTACCTCTGATACTTAGGTACTTTTCTTCAAGTTTTAATTTTTTTTTTTTTAAAGTTCTAGTTTTTGCTACAGGGCATGTACACTTGACACAGATTCTGGGCATACACGCACATGTGCCCAGTGTGTTTTTTAGGACTCAAATAGTGGGGGCAGCCCTGTGTGATCCAGCTGTCTTTCCCAACATGCCACTGGCTAACCTTTTCAAGTATTCTTTTGTGAGTCAGCAGCTCACACATAATGTACCTTCTTTTATTCATTTATTTTTTAAAGGTTTTTGCCATATGGTATATGCACTCAACTGGAGAGAGACAGAGAGGGAAAGGGAGAACTCATTCCCCCCAGGGAGGGAGGAATGGCTAAGACACAGTCCTCTCTCCTCATTTGTGCTCTCAGGATTTGGGGCATGCACACACATGTGCTCAGCTTTATGCTCAAGCTGCAGGTCTGGGACTCAAACTGCAGTCAGACATGTAGGAATACAGTGCCTTAGTCACCACACAACCTACTGGCCCACAATATACTTGCTTTTAATTCATGTTCCTGCTATGTCTTTATGTCTTTTTAAAAAGGAATTATCTTTAATTTGACCAGGGAGAGAGAGAGAGAGAGAGAGAGAGAGAGAGAGCCACAGAGTGAAAGTAAGAAAGCAAGCCACCAGGTCCAGGATGCAAACTGTGGTCAGACATGTGGGAGTCCAGCACCTCAATCACCATGCCACCTGCTATGCCCTCCTCCCCCATATCTTTTCTATACCTCCACAGGGCTATGGTGTCATAAAACCATGAAGTATTTCTTTTCTTTTCTGTTTTTTTAATTTGGAGAGGATTTTGCTATAGGGCGCGTGCACTTGCCAGAAAGACAGAGCGAGACATAGAGACAGAAAGCGAGAAATCACCCCACGGTGGGGATGGTTACACCACAATCCCTTCTGCTCTATTCTCCTCTTGGGATCTTGGGCACGCATGCACACGCGTCCAGTGTGAGTTTAAGCCACTGGGTCCGGGACTCAAACCGCGGTTGGCTACATGGGAGTTCAACGACATAGCCATTATGCTAACTGCTGGTCCCAAGCTAACATTATTTCTTACAAACCAAACTGGCTGCTCACAAAAAGCAGTAGAAGCCCGCAGAAAGAACTAGTAGAAGCTCTATACATTCACTGCTTGAATTCAAAGAACCCAGGAATCAAAATTTTATAAGCAGAAGTTTATAGATTCAGCTTCTTATCTTACAGACAAAGCAAAAGTCCGTGAGCTAGCTCACACTGCACAGCAGTAAGGTGCTGTTTAAGTGAAGCTAGATCTATGCGGAAGATGGCGGGTTTGGTTCCCCAATGGACTGTACATGAGGCATGTGTGCCCATGACTTGGCTGACTGGGAAGACTAGAGGTAGTCTGCAGTGAGATCCCAGTAGGGAATTGGGGGGGGGGGGGTCTTATGTAAGAAATGAACAAAAAGGGAAGGGAAGAAGAGAGAAAAGGCCTAGAAAGTTAATGCAACTCATCAGAAAATCAGAGTTAGTCTTAAGAGTTTTCTAAAACCCATGTCCAAGTTAACAGTTTTTGCGATAAAAAGAGCTTTATAGTTAAGAAAGATCTGGATTCAAATTCTGCCTTTGCTATTTACTGGGCATATGATCAAAAGCAAACTTTTCAGGGCATCATCTACAAAATGAAGAGAGGTAGTTATTCATACCTCCCAAGATAATGTGGATTAAATAAAATAATGTACATAAAATATCTGGTATATGCACACTCGATAAATGACAGTAATTAAAAATAAATAGTTTTTAGCTAGTTTAATGAAAGGGCCACCAAGCATTATCTCATCTTTTTGGCCCTGATATTTATATTATAGTTTTTATTCTCTTATGAATTTATCATCCAGCAACCAACTTCTGAATACTAAAAGAAAGAGGGAAGGAGAGCAAGGATGGGAGGGAGAAGGGAAAAGGAGAGAGAAGGG
>NW_006159716.1:6871611-6880348 GCF_000334495.1 Tupaia belangeri chinensis
AAGAGAGGAAGTCTTCAAAGAAAAAGTAAAGGGGAACTAAAGTGAGAGAAAGAAAAGAAAACATTTAGAAAGCACAGGAAAGAGAAAATGCCTAGAAAGAAATGGTTGAGAATGAATTAATTCACTGGCTAAATTCACTGCACCCAACAGTAGTGTTGGAAAGGGTGGAGGTTGGCATGGAGGCCCTTTCCTTGGTATAGAATGGGAACAGGTTTAAACTATAAAGGAATAACAAAACCAAAGCAGAAAACAGCTTCCTGTCATTCTGCACTAGAAAGCAATGCAGAGTGCTTTCTAGAAACAGGAAAGGTCTGTTCACTTGTTAATATTCAATTCTCATATAATCTCCAAACTCAGCATTTCCATAAATGAGGAAAAAATTAGTACTACTTATCTATTTTTATAAACTGGTGGTTAATGGTATATTTAAAGGTGTTACTTGCCTTGAATAAAGCTGTTAGTGTTAGAAAGATTTATGTAAATAAAGCTTTTCCAAAACAAACTGTTTTTTGTAAAATCTTACTAAAAAAACCTTTAAACTTTAATGGAATTACTGCTCAAGAGTGAACAGCAGCCAACATCCTGGCAACTTAGCTTATTAACTAAGAAGAAACAATTTTTTGATAAAAGTACTACTCAAACCTTTACTATCCAGACATGGGATTTTTTTTTTTTTTTTTTTTTAGAGAGAGGTTTTTGCTATAGGGCGCGTGCACTTGCCAGAGAGACAGAGACAGAAAGCGAGAAATCACCCCTTGGGGGGCCGGCCACACTGCAATTCCTTCTCCTCCATTCTCCTCTTGGGATCTTGGGCACGCACGCACATGGGCCCGGAGTGAGTTTAAGCCACTGGGTCCAGGACTCGAACTGTGGTAGACTACATGGGAGTCCAGAGACATAGCTATTACGCCAACTGCTGGTCCCCAGAAATGGGATGTTTTCACGAGCTAAGGTGACCTAATGGTGCCAGCTAAGCCAAAAGGGTCAGTAAAGACCCTAGAGCTGGCTGACCATAGACTCACTGGGCATATTTCACACTATTGTTTTCAGAATGATTTCACATATCTATCTTCTCACTACAAAATGCACCTCAGAATACTGGAAGCACTGTGAAAGTGCATTCACTTGGGCAGCCTCTCTGGAACTGTGCCCGATTGGGACACTACTGGAAACTCACTTGGATACGCACATGCACACGGTGTATCTCTGGGAAAGACAGAAATTACTATGTAACATACAGATGTCTGGCTCATTTACACCTCCAACACACTTCCAGATTATGGCAGTACTCTATATTTTGGAATGATTTCTTGAAAGCAGAGACTACACAAAAGTAATTTAGAAAGGATTTTGGTGATTCCACTGAACTTTCTTTGAGAATAAACTAAATCTTCTTTTTAACCTGTTCAGTAACCTACTTTTGTCTCTTAGCAGTGTATCATGAATATTTTTTCTCTGTCACGAATAGATCTGTGTGATCGCTGATGGGTACACCACATGATGTCCACTTAGAGATATATGAATTAAACCAATTTGCTATTGCTACACACTTTCACTTACCAATTTTTCACTATGACAAACAAAATTTCATTGAACTGCCTTCGGTTATATTGTTAGAAGTAGAACCAGTGGTAAGAGAGGATGTACATTTTGAAGCATTTGGTGCATATTATCAAATTCTCTTGGTACAACCCTGAAATTTCTCACAGCACAACACTTACCACTGCATGTAAGAATCATCACTCACTTGGCAGTCTCCCATATTATACAGGGCCCAGGACAAAAACAGTGCTCAATAAATAAGTGTTAACCAGATGACTAAGTGGCAAAGTGTTTCCCTGTAGACAGCCCATCACTAAAATACATTAGAAGTCTTTATCAATGGTTGCTTAAAACCTTTCCCAAACCATCTGTGTGCCTTTCATAAACTCCTAGCAACATGTGGGCTAGCACTTCTAAAAGATAAGTGTTCAATACTGTATTCATAATCAACAAACAGAGGTAAGAAATTCATTAAGATGATGTGGCTTACTAATAACGCTTCTATTATCATTACTATGTACACGAAAGCTGGGTTTAAAGAAAATCAAAGCACAGGCAAAAGGGGAACTAAGAGTTAAGTGCCAGTTATGAGCCAGGCCCTCTTACTGGGATTTTTTAATCATTTTCTTATTTAGTCCTCAAAATACACTGTGCAGTAGATGTCACCCCCACATTTCAGTGGATAGTGGGGTATGGCAGGGTTAAGTAATTTGCCCCTCCTCTGAAGAGCTGGAGGTAGAGTTTGAGGCTCAGGTTTACCTGACTCTAATATCGCTACTCTTCCCACTATAGCACCAGTGAAACAACCATTTTTTAAAATGAAATGACTTAAGTAGTATTTTGCTGGTTCCCCATTTCCAGTCTCCAAACCCCTCCAGACTACCACAGATTACAACTTTATGCTCCTACCAGTTGCTTTTGTTTGATAGTTCACACCATAAAATATTTCATGTTTCAAGTAGTCGATTAAAATAAAAGGTTATGGGGGGTTGTTTCTCAAGCCACTTATAAATAAAAATTTAGGGCCAGCTGGCAGTATGGTGGTAAAGGCAGTTGGATCCTACATGGCCAGTTGCACAGTTCAAGTCCTGGACACAGTACCTAGGAAAACATGCTGGGGGGAGTGAGTGTGCATGGGTGCCCAATCCCAAAAGGAAGGAGAAATGGAGAAGGGACTGCAATGTGACTGTCCCCCATGGGGAGTACATGCTTTCTCTCGCTTGCTTGCTCGCTCCAGCATATACATGTGCCCTATGGCAAATTACTAAATAAACAAGTATTCCTTTCTCGTAGTTCGGTTCATGCATGGCACTATATAATGATCTCCTTTACTTTAAGGAGGTTCTGTTCTTTATCCTATCTTATCCCAATTTATGTCTATAGCAGGCTACAATCTCCATTCACAGGTACATTGCTAAATTTATAAAGCAGCCCCCAACTCTATGCCAATCACAAAACTTAGGTGTTTTTAAAATCCATAAAGTGGGACCAGCAGATTGTGTAATGACTATATGTTGCTGGGCTCCCACATTGTTGACTGTAGTTCAAGTCCCGGACCTGGCAGCTTAATCTCACACCAGGGGTGTGTGTGCATACATGCCCAAAATCCCAAGAGGAAAATGGGGAAGTAGAGATTGTAGTGTGGCCATCCTCCTGGGAAGTGATTTCTTGCTTTCTATCTCTCAGGCAAGTGTACAAGCCCTATAGCCAAAACAAAAACAAAACAAAAATCTATGATGCTATTAGCAATAGCCACCTAACTCATAAGCCAGACTTTTGGCCTCTGATTAAAGTCTCGCTAAAATTCCAGTTAGTCAGATATTAACCTGGGTTAACAGCTTCAGCAAGATCAAACTGGCTTAAACAACAAAAAACAATGGACTCGGTTATCATTAAACCTGAAAATGGGCCTATCTACGATACTGCATGTTGGGAGGTACTGCTACTTGGCAGGCTGAGGCCAGGTGGGAGGCCCAGGTTCAATTTCTGATCTACCCTAACAACCAGGCACAGTGGCACAGGTCTACACTCCCAGCTATTAAGGAAGCTGAAGCAGGAGCACGGCAACAAAGTAAGACACTAAATTTTTTTTTGGAGAGGTTTTTGCTATAGGGCGCGTGCACTCGTCAGGCAGACAGAGAGAGACAGAGATAGAAAGCGAGAAATCACCCCCCGAGGGGATGGCCACACTGCAGTCCCTTCTCCTCCATTCTCCTCTCGGGATCTTGGGCATGCACACACATGCACCCGGCATGAGTTTAAGCCACCGGGTCCGGGATGCAAACCGCGGTTGACTACATGGGAGTCCAGTGACATAGCCATTACGCTAACTGCTGGTCCCCAGTACAACACTGTGTTAAACAAACAGTGTTACAGGTCACATGGAAGCCCAATAGTGTAACACTGGATTTACAAGGGAAAGATCCTCAGTTCATATCCCAGGATCTCCCTCAGCAAATGCCTTGTGATCTAGGCCAGCTGAGAACAGTGGGAGACCAGGGTGTGAAGACCCTAGTGGGGTGGCTGGCTGTCTCTGTCTGTCTCTCTCTCTGTCTGTCTCATAGAAGAAATAAATAAACTTTTAAACAAACAAAAAACAACTTAAAATGTATTCACCTTGGATTGTAGCTTACAGGGGAAAGTATGATCTACTCAATGTGGCTGAGTTTACTTTAACTTCTTTTTTTATTATTTTACTTAATTTTATCTATCTATCTATTTATCTATTTATTTAAATTTGACCAGAGAGGGACAGAGTAGGAGAGAAAGAGAATAAGCCACCAGGTCCAGGACTTGAACTGCAGTCAGCTACATGGGAGTCCAGTGCCCTTAACCACTATGCCACTTGCCAGTCCCCAAGGTATACTTTAACTTCTTTTCAAGAAAAATCTCTTCTAATTTCCTGGGACCAGCAGTTAGTGTAATGGCTATGTCACTCGACTCCCATGTACTCGACTGCGGTTCGCGTCCCAGACCTAGTGGCTTGAAACTCACGCTGGGCACGTGTGCGTGCGTGCCCAATATCCCGAGAGGCGAATGGAGGAGAAGGGATTGCGGAGTGGCCATCCCTCCTGGGGGGTGATTTCTCGCTTTCTGTCTCTCTCTCTGTCTGGTGAGCACACGCGCCCTACAGCAAAAACCTCTACAAAAAAAAAAGAAAGAAAGAAAGAAAGAAGAAAGAAAGAAAGAAAGAAAAAAAGAAAGAAAGAAAGAAAGAAAGAAAAAAAGAAAGAAAGAAAGAAAGAAAGAAAGAAAGAAAGAAAGAAAGAAAGAAAGAAAGAAAGAAAGAAAGAAAAAGAAAAAATCTCTTCTAATTTCTTTTAAAAAAATAAAAATAAAAATAAACGAAAACAAAAAAAACTTTACCTACCAGATTCTCACCTACCCTACAGGATGATTTCTTCTCTTTAAAAAACAACTTTTGGGGCCAGGCAATGATGTAGTGGTTATGTCGCTGGACTCCCAACATGGCCAACGGCGGTTCAAGTCCCAGACTTGGTGGCTTGAAAAATCAGACCAAGTGCATGTGCGCTCAAAATCCTAGGAGGAGAACGGAAGAGAATGGATTGTTGTGTAGCCATTCCCCTGGGGGGTGATTTCTCGCTTTCCTTCTCACTGTCCCTGTGTGTCTTCTTTTTCTCCAGAGAGTGCGCACACACCCTAAGGCAAAAATCTCTTTAAAAAATACACACACACCCACACAAAACAGACTATATTCACTGAACTCAGAAGACATGATACTGTTTTGCTTCTGTGTGCTTTCAGGTAAGTTCAAATTGTATCTGTAATGTATATGCATGATGACTTCACAAAGTTCATGAAAAAAAAACAGATTAAAGCACCAGTTTATACACATTTTCTGTAAGGGGAAAAAAACATACATAGATTTCAAACATTTTTGCACCAAGATAAACTTGCACTTCAGTTTTACTTTTCCAAACATTTTGAAGTCCCCCTCACACACACTCCCACACCACATACATGTATGAAGTGCTGATAAGTGATTCCTATACTGTGCTCCCTACTTATGCACAGGGAATCCATGTACTTGAAGGAGTATCTCGACAATGAAAACAGACCTGTCTTCTGCCCTTGTTCCCATCTCACTGAATGGCAACAACTTTCACCTGAGGGTTGAGGTCAAAAGACTGGGAATCATCCTAGATGTAACATTGTCCCTTTCTTAAATCTACACCTCAAAACCATTTACAATTGTCATTTACAATTCCTAATGACCTCTTGCATTATCCACTTCCCTTAGACTAGACTACTCTAGTCATTATCACCTAGCAGATTTCTTCAATACCATCTTAACTGAAATCTTTGTATCCTCTCTTGACTTAATCTAATTCATGTTCCACAAAGCAATCAGCAATTGTAACAAAAAAAAAAAAAAAAAAAAAAAGGTAACTAATAAGTTCTGATAATGTCACTTCTCTGTCTAAACTTTTGAGTGGTATATACCACTGCCTTTAAAATCACAATCAAAATCCTAAACACGGATTAGAAGTTATTATTCCCTCCAGAAATTGGCATCTGGCTATCTCTTCACACTTAGGTTAAACCATTGCTCCTCCTCTCCTTCTCCATGCTGGCCCTTTTGGTTTTTCTGAAACTCCAGGCTCTTTCTCAACCTGGAATGTTTTGATCATGACATGTTGGCAACTTTACTGTGGTATTCACTTTGGTAACCACTACTAATCTTGAAACTCTTACTGTAAATACCACTACTTCCTCAGGAAACTTTTTTTTTTCTTTTCCTTTTTTTTTTTTTAAGAGGTTTTTGCTTTAGGGCACGTGCGCTCGCCAGACAGACAGAGAGAGACAGACAGAAAGCGAGAAATCATCCCCCAGGGGGGATGGCCACACCACAATCCCTTTTCCTCCATTCTCCTCTCCGGCTCGTGGGCACGCACGCACACGCGCCCGGCGTGAGTTTAAGCCACCGGGTCCAGGACTCCAACCGCGGTCGAATTCAGCGACAAAGCCATTACACTAACTGCTGGTCCCCCTCAGGAAACTTCTTGAGATCACACACACAAGGCACTTAAACTTTTGATGGATGAATGACTATCTTACCCATAGTATATATACCCCAGCCCCTAACAAATGGCAGGCCACATAATATAAAAGATAGATGTGTTAGATTTAACCTTTTTGATGCTGGTAAACACACAAAATTTAAGAATATTCGTTCTGGGACCAGCAGTTAGCATAATGGCTATGTCGCTAGACTCCCATGGGGTCGACCACGGTTTTTGAATCCTGGGCCAAGCAGCTTAAACTTACGCTGGGCATGTGTGTGTGTGTGTGTGTGTGTGTGTGCGCGCGCACGCGCGTGTGCGCCCCCAAGATCTGGAGAGGAGGATGGAGGAGAAAGGACTGCAGCGTGGCCATCCCCACTGGGGGGTGATTTCTCACTTTCTGTCTCTCTGTCTTTCTGGTAAGCACATGTGCCCTATAGCAAAAAACCTCTCCCCCCCAAAAAAGAGTACTGGTTCTCTTAAGACATTAATATATTTTAAATTGCTATAAACTTTTGATAGGAAACAAGTGTTCTATAGATCATAGAAATATTAGGCACTGCTGTTAATTAGCAGATATATGAGTTCTACACATTATTCCTGAATGCAAATTATTTCTTTCTTAATACCTAACATGAGTAACTTGGCCCAACAGCAGCATTCAAGAAGTCTTTCAAATCACTTCTTATCTGCTTAGATTCAGACCACAGAGCTGCAAACTATTTGAGAATGGAGATAACATGAGATTGGCTCCCAAAAGCATATCCTCAGATGCTTCTTGCAAAGACAGTGAACAAGAGAATGTGGAAAGCTTATTCTTATTAGTAATTAAGGTTATTTTATAATCTAGTCTATCACTGAAATTATACAGTTTCTAGATTCTTCATCCCTATAGAGATGACTTTTCAAAGTGTGAACTAGCAAAAGAGTTATTTGGAGTAGGGCTGTTTCTTACACAGCATTTACCATGCAGATTATACGGTTTCCCAGTAATGGTCTCATATTCATTTGCAGAGCATAAATTAACATGTTAACATCACAGTACATATCTAACAATCCACTACTACTACAGTAATATGAAGAAGAGACACAGTTACTGCATTTCAGTCTAACCATGAAATGTGTTGTTCTTTTTTTAAATAGAAAAAACAGGAAAATTTTCTAATATAGTGACATTAATCTAGTTTCCACAAAATGTGCACTGGATAATGTACATGCATATATACATACAACTCAACCACAAAAATTAGCAGTAGGGCTGGGTGTATTAAGGAAAAATTAAGTGAAACTGATAAAACAAAATAGGCATATCAGAACCTAAAAACAAGGGCCAGCAGGTGGCATAGCAGTTAAAGCACTGGACTCCTACAAGGCTGCGGTTTGAGTCCCAGACCTGGCAGCTTGAAAACTCACATTGAGCACGTGTGCGTGCGTGCCCAAAATCCGAAGAGGGGAGTGGAAGAGAAGGGCCTGTGACATGGTCATCACCCTGGGAATGTTGTTTCTCACTAAAGACAAACCAAAAAAGAACCTAAAAACAAAAATAAAATTGTCTAGCCCATTTGTTCACAATTAATCCTTGGTACCATTTAAAGACCTCCCCTAAAGCCACTAGTCTTTGGTGTCATTTATGAATCACTCCAATGGCATCATGAATTTAACTGCTGGAATCTGGGGCCTGTAAGGTTTTCTTTTTTTTTTTATTATCATCATAATCTTCTTTATATTACATTGGATTACATATAACTTTACATTGACTTCCATTGCTTTTTCAAAAGGGAATGCCATGCATGTCAGTCAATACAGAGGCATCGATCTCCCCGCTTTATCATTCAAAGTCTTTTCCATGCATTTCCCAATAATTATTATTATTATAATTTTTTAAAACAGTCAATCACTATTTCTCATTTTGCTTGTTAAAAGACTTCACCCATCATGAAATACTTCCCAGACCAGTCCAGTTGAGAATACTATACACGTCATCTTCAACAGATAATGAACCATATCTGTTTCTCACTAACATCCTCTCTATTGTTCACTTGCTATCTTTCTCTATCCTCTTCTCTCTTCTTTTTGTTTTATAGTTTATTTTTTATTATAATTTTTCCCCATCACAACACACAAATGAATTTTCCATCCAAAATACACTGTGCATTAGCTCAATCAAGCAC
>NW_006159716.1:6881228-6917075 GCF_000334495.1 Tupaia belangeri chinensis
GGTTCGGGGCGCGCAGGCCCCGGGGGTGGGTGCCCCCCCCCCAAGTTGGGGGGGCGCCGGCCAGGCCGTCCCGGCGCGGGCTGCGCTGGGGGGCGGGAGCCCCCAGCCGCGTGGCGCGCCCCCCGGAGTGGGGGATGCGCCGGGCCTGTAAGGTTTTCCTCACCTGAGATCTTAAGATTCAAATGCCACCCCCATAAAGACTATAATTACAACAGAATGGAGAATCATAAAAGCATTTGTGACTAAAATAGAGGGGAAAAAAAAAAACCCAAAACAATACACTGGCAGGTAACCCCCTATCTTTGAAGATTAATTACATCTTGTGTTGAATTGATAAGAGAAAAGATGAAAAGTAACTCCACTGACAGCTCCTCTTAGTGAGAGAAGGTGGGAGTAGGTGGGTAGCAGTTTTGTGTGTGTGTTTTTTTGAATTTGCCAGAAGATGTGTGAACTCTCATTGGAGAGAGAAAAAGTGGGAAAGTGCCCCCAGGGGAGGAAGGTCACATTTACAATCCTTTCTGCTCTAGGTCTCCTTTCGAGATTCTGGGCACGCATGCAAATGTACCAGCCAGGCAAGTTCTTCAATGGCGTCAGTGGACATGTGGGATCCCCCAAGCACCACCCCACTGACTCGCCGCAGTGTTTCTCTTGCTCCTGCCCACTGGCACCCATGCATCTTGGTCCTCTTTGTCCTTGCTTCCCTCTATCCAAAAGGGCAGGTCTTGCTTGACTCAAAGAGCTAGTCCCGCCCCTGATACACTACAACCACTCAGTTTCCAGCCTTGCATGCCAGTCCAGGGCACGTGCCACCAGTCTCCATCCTCCTTCACTTAAGTCCAGTTGCTAAAGTGTGTTTGTTTTAGGAAATTCACCATTGAGGGATGGTATTAACTTTTGAGATACACTTTTCCCTAAGATACAAAGCTTCCAAATGTTTTATCTTATTGGCACAAATTACTTTCAAACAATGCAATATAATGTATTTTAAGAATGCCAGTCTCTTTCCTAAAGAGTAACAGACTACATGTTGTTTTAAACTACTAAATAAAAAAATTATAAAGGATGAAGTAATGATTTTTCTTATTGTATTTATTAAAGCATATATACGGGGATGTTTGGTGAAGAAGATCACTAATTTCACAAGATCAGGGCTGACTAATTCTTTACCAAAGAACCCCAAATAGCAGAAAAATACAGGACATTTACAACCTCCAAAAGGTATCTGTCTAGTAGCAAAGTATTCTTTTTGAAGAGCACTATGATAGTCACAGAAAAGCTGTAGCCTTGGGACCAGCAGTTAGCATAATGGTTATGTCGCTGGACTCCCATGTGGTCGACCGCGGTTCAAGTCTCAGACCCAGAGGCTTAAATTCACGCCGGGCACCTCAAAAAAAAAAAAAAAAAAAATGAAGCTGTAGCCTAACACACACACACACACACACACACACACACACACAGAAATTTGTGTTCTTTCACATAAAGGCTATCAACTACAGATTCAAGAGATTTCTTCACCAATGAGCAAAGCAAAGTCAGTCTGTGCCCTGAAAGCTAATAATGTAGACTCCTGATTAAAATAGATACCAAAGTATTTATTATATAAAGTTCTGGGCATTGCATTATTAATTCCACATATTAGTAAAGAAATAATTCATCACATATTACATGAAGTGAATGTAAAGAATGAACAAGAAAGTACAGATGTTAAATACAAAGAGAATCAGACAGGTCTGTGTGTGAGTCCTGCCTAAGCTACTTGGAAGTTGCAACAAGAGGTGCTGGCAGATAGAATGGTGGTGAAAGCACTGGACTCCCAGACAGCTGACCACAGTTCAAGTTCCGGACTTGGCAGTTTGCTTTCTCACTTTCCTTCTTTCTCTTTCTCTCTCTGGCCAAATTAGAAAATAAGAATAATAAATGTAATTAAATAATTTTTTAAAGTTACAACAAGAAAGTTATGTAACATATTTATATTTGAAAGTTATGTAACATATTTAATTTGCAAAAATGTTAAAACTTCCTATTTACATCGCTATGATGATAGGAGATAATGCAGATGTCCCTCATAGAACAGGTTGAAAATAATTTTTAATGAGCAATAAAACATCGAAAAACTCCTCTAGATCTAGTTTGGTTTTTTGTTCGGTTTTTAAATGTGCTAGAGGGTGCATGCACTCACTGAAGACAGAGAAAGAGGGAAAGTGAGGAAGCATCCCCAGTGGAGGATCCCTTCCCTTCCATTTCTCCCTTGAGATGTTAGGCACAGCCCGCACATGTCCATGCCCTGCGTGTTTCTCAAGTCACTGGATCCTGGGTTTGTATCACGCAGTTGGCCATGTGGGGCTGGTTCTAGAACAGTTATTGTTAATCTAGAGTTCTTATATCAGTCAACTTAAGACTAATTTATATACAATAATAAAGTACCCTAAGGCCCAGAGGCTCTATAACTACATGGCTTACTGGTCTTGTCACATTACATACATGCAGCCCGCTCCATGTGTCTTCACTTCAGGGACCCAGAAGGAAGGAGTGGCCCTTACTGGAACACTGCTCGTCTCCTGGCAGAGGAACAGTGAGATGAGGAACCACACGACAGCCCTTAATAGTTCCTGGTCCTAAGT
This sequence comes from Tupaia belangeri chinensis, assembly GCF_000334495.1. Classification (NCBI taxonomy): domain Eukaryota; kingdom Metazoa; phylum Chordata; class Mammalia; order Scandentia; family Tupaiidae; genus Tupaia; species Tupaia belangeri. The sequence continues at coordinate 6,883,850 of NW_006159716.1, forward strand.
ATGAGAACTTTTTGTTCACATTTCATTGGCTAACCAAGTCACTACGCTGCATCTGACGATGAGGAAGGTATTATCCTCCCTCTGGGAGGGGCAGCAAATACGTGGGAACAATCTGGAGTACACAAACGTGCAGAGAAAATTCTGCATATAACTATATAATTCTATAAAATCATATGCAAAAAGAACACAGATACTCTTATATATCCTGAAAAGTATCATAAACCAAAAGGCCCTAAAAGAAATCAGACTGGGATTTAAAGGTCTTAAACATATTATTTCACAATATTAGCTCAAAACTTTAGTACTGACTTTGATTTTCCAAGTTGCTGATTAACTGCACAGTATGGGCCGGAGGGAAAATCTGAACTTTCTATGAGGCTGCATTAAATTTATTATTGTTTTATAAAAATCTTAGTAAAGCCACAGTAAGCAGATACTGGTTAACTGAAAATAAAATCTTCAGCCAGCCATTGCATGATGGTTTAAGGTGGCTGGATCCCACATGGCTGACTAGTGGCTCAAGAAACACACCAGGTACATGTGCCTTCATGCCCAAAATCCCCAAAGGAAGGAGAAATGGAAGAGAAGGAATTGCAGTGTGATGATTACTGATGGTGGAGAGGGTGCTTTCTCACTCCCCTTCTCTCTCTCTCTCTGTCTGTCTAGCAAACATACACACCCTCTGGCAAACTACAAGAGAAAAGAAAAGTCTTACCTGAATCAACTGTGATTTCTAGGCAACTAAAGAACCTGTTCATTATAAAGTACCAGATAATCTGACCTACTTCAAAATTTTGTACTTCACATTATGACATGCTATGTTGATCGTATTCATACTATACTAACTGCAATTTGGTCTCATTCCTGATTCTCAAATGGACACAGATTACTAACTGAATATATTAAAATATTTACAGTTCTCTATAAAATAAAGAAAATAAGTCCTTCTTAGGAACCTAGTTAATATGGTTTGTCTAAATTTCATTTAAAGCAAGTTAAATTTGGTATAACTAACATATTTTTAAAAATAGTTTTTATTTTGGAATATGCTTTTTATTTTACTTACAAGTAAAGGTAAATGCATTTGAGTGAGATGGGAAAGAAGTTCAACTTATCCATTTTAAAATGATCTTTCAAATCATTAATGACATATAATATAGGCAAATTCCTTCTGTTTGTCAGTTAAGTGTTAATGTACTATGTAAATATAACTATTATTATCTCTCTCTCTTTTTTTTTTTTTTGAGAGCAATTTTTGCCCTCTGGTGAAGCGCATACGATCACCAGAGAGACAGAGACAGAAAGTGAGAAATCATTCCCTGGGGGGATAGTCATGCCCCAATCCCTCCTCCTCCACTCTCCTCTTGGGATTTTGGGCACACATGCACACACACGCACTTGGCGTTGAGTTTTAAGCTGCTGGGTCCAGGACTTGAACTGTGGTCAACTACATGGGAGCCCAGTGAATTAACCATTATGCCATCTGCTGGTCCCTCTTGTTTTATGTAGGCCGATAAATTAAATATGTAAGCCTTATAAATCAAATTTCTTTGTAACTTCTAATTTGGGCAATTTATTGAGTTTAGAGCTTGCATTACCCTGAGAGACGGTGCTTACCATTAATTCTGACCAATGGGGGCAAAGAAAATGAGACACAGTTCAGTCCTCACACTGTGGGACCTCATCTCTTGCAGATAATGCCCTAAGGATTCTTTCTTCTTTTTAGTTTTGCCTTCTAGAGAGACAGAGAAGGTGGGGGAGTGAGAAAGCACCCCTCAGGGGAGAAAGGCACTCACTTCAGAATTTGGGGCATGCATACACATATGCCCACTGTGTATTTCAAGCAGCTGAGTCAAGGACTAGAACCGCATACCTGGCCATGTGAGATCCAGCTGCCCTACCCTAGGATTCCGAGAGATGCTGTACGAATGAGCCATGGGAGATATTTCTTGAAGGGCTGTTACTGAGAACACTATCCACTTTAGAATTTAAAAGATGGTGATCTTTTAACTGTCTCTATTTCCATTTTTACTTTGACTCCCTAGGAAGCTCAGGTCAAGCTACACAATCTGTAATGATTATTCAGATGTTTATGAAATAAATGTCTTTTCTTTCCTTACCCTTTCCCTTTGTCCTTTTCCTGCTACAGGGTATGTGCTATCACCGGAAAGAGAGAGAAAGTGAGATATCACCAGCCAGGGCCAATGGCCACGCTGCAATCATCTCTTCTCCATTCTCCTCTCAGAACTCTGGGCACACACAAGCACCCAGAGCATTTTTCAAGCCACTGATTCAGGACTCAGTTTGCCACCTCAACCACAATGACAATGGCTGGCCCTACAACATGACTTTCTGTGTTCAAATTGCTATTATCTTCATCTTACTAATCAATCTGAATTTTCCCTTTCTCTTGATTTCTTTTTTAAAAGTAACTATACTATTTTTTTTCTTTTTACTAAGCTACTATATTTTTTTAAAGTGGCAGTGACAATCAGATTTTAGAGATAACATAAGTACACATTTTATGTAGAGGATTTCATCAATTGAAATTATATAGATAGATAGATAAAGAAGATACTTTAGATAAAACCAAAAGGAAAGAAAATTGCTAAAAAAATGAATGTGTTTATTAAATTAGAAATAAAATTCCATATGAGTTGAATTAGAATTTCTATAAGAGAGACAACAGTTAAAGATTTTACCTCATTCTGTCTTTTGGGGCAAAGAATGAATGCAGAGAGAATTATGAACATACGTATTAGAATTTCAGGGGGCCAGCAGCTGGCATGGTGGTTGAGGTGCTAGACTGCCATACAGATGATGATGGTTCAAGTCCCAGACCTGGCAGCTTGCTTTTTCACTTTCCTTTTGCCTCTTTCTCTCTCTCTCTCTCTCTCTCTCTCTCTCTCTCACAGGCACACATGTACCCTATGGCGAGTTAAATAAGAATTATTAAAGTTAAATAATACTTCAAAAAATTTCTACATGAGGAATCCATATATACTTTTTTTTAAAAGAGAGGTTTCTACTACAGGGTGCATGCGCTTGCCAGAGAGACAGAGATAGAAACAGACAGAGAGAGAGAGAGTCAGAGAGTGAGAAATCATTCCCTGAGGGGATGGCAATATCACAATCCCTTCTCCTCCATTCTCCTCTCAGGATTTTGGGCACGCCCGACGTGGGTTTGAAGCTGCTGCATCTGGGACTATGTGGGAGAGTCCAGCAATGTAACCATTACGCTATGTGCTGGTCCTGGTACTTTTTTTTCTTTATTCATTTTAAATTTCAGGGCAAAGAATATAAGCAGAAGTATCCACTAAATAGAACTGAACAGATTTTAAGGCAACATATACCACGCTTAAATAATAGATCTAAAAAATGTGAGGAACTGAAAAGTAACAGACAAAAAAGAACAAGGTGCTGGGCAGGCTACTACACTCAGTATTGCAAAGCAGTACAATTCCTCTTAAAATGTTACACTTCAATTGTCTCAGTGCAAATCACACAAGTCTGAAAACATCAGCTCAGAAAAGAGTAATTACTTTTTCATCTTCGGATATACATTATTGAGAGCAAAAACATCTCCCCAAACAACCAGCCTCAAACCTCCTGCTTCATGAAAGTGATTTACCATTTCACTCGGCTCTCAATGTGAGTAACACTACGGTGCAAACTCATGGGGAAAGGCCTGCATGTCAAGGAAGGCTCAGCACATTCCCAATTTCTCTTTTAATATTATGTTTATCAATTTGATAGATGTTAAATTCCATTCACCTTTCTTCCTAAAAATGAAAACTGAGAGTGACAAGGAAAATAACACTCTCTTCAGCAAAGTTCTTGCTGAGGCATTAAAGATACTGAGTCAAGAGAAAACTGGCTCTAGCACTCAAGAGCTCAAGTTCAGCAAGATGGCCAAAGGATTAATAATATTTATTTCAGACAAGGAAAAAAATGTTATCCTAAAAAAAAAAAAAAAAAAGTTGATTAACTAGCCTTACTTTCAACCAAATTAAAATCCATCCATGATTTTCTTTTCCTTTTATTAAGTCAACCTTTGTTATTAACCATTTGGTCATGGTCTGAAATAACTGCACCCATCTTAAAGAGTAATTATTGTATTGCTGTGAGTATAAAGGGTCACTTTAAGTGGGGAAAAAACCAGCAAAAGTGCCTTTCATTCACAGTAGCTATAATCAGAAGGGCAGATTAAAGACTTCAGAATGGATTTTTATTGGACTGTTCATGGCTAAGTTAGATGTAACTATCTCTACAGGAGAAACTGTTCTTTGTGACTACTCCCAGGATGGACTTTGGACCAAAATCCATCCTGGGATTACTTTTTGCCTTGTCATTTAAAAATAATGTCATAGATATACTCATGTAATTTTGTAGCACAAGAGCTTTTAGAGGTAATTTACTATAAAGTTTTTGGTCCTAAAACAACACCACAGGCCCCACACTAGAATGTTTGTTTTTTAGGTTTTTGCCATAGGGCCCATGCACTCTCCAGAAAGAGAGAGGGAAAGTGAGAAATCACCCCCCCAGGGAGGATGGTCATGCCGCAATCCCTTCTCCCCCATTCTCCTGAGATTTTGGGCATGCATGCACATGTGCCAGTGTAATTTTCAAATAACCAGGCCCAGCACTCGAGCTACAGTCACCCACACAGAAAAACAACACCTTAACCATCATACCAACTGCTGGACCCCACCAGCATTTTGGTTTTTTTTGGAGAGGTTTTCGCTATAGGGCGCATGTGCTCGCAAGACAGACAGAGACATAGAGACAGAAAGCGAGAAATCACCCCCCAGGGGGGTTGGTCATGCCGCAATCCCTTCTCCTCCATTCTCCTCTCAGGATCTTGGGCACGCACGCACGCACATGTGCCCGGCGTGAGTTTTAAGCCACTGGGTCCAGGACACGAACCGCGGTCGACTACGTGGGAGTCCAGCGACATAACCATTACGCTAACTGCTGGTTCTCACACCAGCATTTTTTTTGAGAATTAAAAAATATATATTTAATTTTACTTATTATTGTTCAATTTTACTGGAGACAGAAAGAGAGAGAGAGAGAGAGACAGAGATAGACAGAGAGAGAGAAAGCAACCAGGTCTGGGACTCAAACCACAGTTCACAGTGTGGGAGTCCAGTGCCTTAACACCCATGTTACCTGCTAGCCCTTTCTCCAGTAGCATTTCATAGAAACAGAATAGAGATGAAAATACCATAGTACACTCCTCATAGTAAGATTGGATGTGAATGTATTTAACACTACTGAACTACACACTTATGTACAGTTATGATGACAAGCTTTATGTTAAGTGAATTTTATCACAATTTAAAAATAAAATTAAAAAAAATTAAATTAAATTAAAAAACAAGGCCAGCTCTGTAGGCTACTGGTTAGGGGAGCTGGAGAGCACATGAATGGACTAAGATTCAACTCCTGGCCCCAGAAGCTTGAAAACCACACCAGGCACGTGTGACTATATACCCCAAATCCCAACAGTATAGACAAAGGGGGAAGGGAATATGCCATGACAATAATCAACAGGAGGTGCTGTCTCCTTCGCTCTCTCCAGGCAAATGTATATGCCCTCAGACAATTAAAAATGTTTTGTTAAACATGTAATGAATTATATTTAAAAAGATATGTTTACAAGAATAATCACTGTAATATAATATAAACAACTAAAATATCCTTTAACAGATGAGGCAGATCCATATGTGTAGACAATGAAAAAAGGGGGAAATACAGGCTTATTAAAAGTGTGTTTGATTATATTAAATGTGCTGCTCAACAATGGGGATACTTTTTTTTTTTTTGGAGAGGTTTTTGCTATAGGGCGCATGTGCTCGCAAGAAAGACAGAGAGAGACAGAGAGATAGAAAGCGAGAAATCACCCCCCAGGAGGGATGGCCATGCCGCAATCCTTTCTCCTCCATTCTCCTCTTGGGATCTTGGGCACATAGGCACCTGCGCCTGGCGTGAGTTTAAGCCACTGGGTCTGGGACTCGAACCGCAGTCGACTATGTGGGAGTCCAGCAACATAGCCATTACGCTAACTGCTGGTCCCAACAATGGGGATACATTTTGAGCAATAAGTTCTTAGGCAATTTCGTCACTGGGTCAACATCACAGAGTGTCCTTACACAATCAAAATGGTATAGCCTACTACACAGGTAGGCTATATGGTACAGCCTATATGCTCCTTATAGGACCACCAGCATATATGCAGTCCTGTTGACCAAAACATCGTTATGCAGTTGATGACTGTATTTATTTATTTATTTCTAAATAAAAGCCTTTTAGATCGCTTATTAGCGTGGATTTTAAGCCACTGGGTCTGGGACTCGAACCGCAGTCGACTATGTGGGAGTCCAGCAACATAGCCATTACGCTAACTGCTGGTCCCAACAATGGGGATACATTTTGAGCAATAAGTTCTTAGGCAATTTCGTCACTGGGTCAACATCACAGAGTGTCCTTACACAATCAAAATGGTATAGCCTACTACACAGGTAGGCTATATGGTACAGCCTATATGCTCCTTATAGGACCACCAGCATATATGCAGTCCTGTTGACCAAAACATCGTTATGCAGTTGATGACTGTATTTATTTATTTATTTCTAAATAAAAGCCTTTTAGATCGCTTATTATTTTAAGGATTTTGCTATAGGGCGCATGTGATGCCAGAGACACAAACAGAAAGCAAATCACCTTGCAGGGGAGATGGCCATGCCACAATCCTTTCTCTTTCATTCTCTTCTCAGGATTATGGGCGCACGTGCACACATGCATGCACACACGCATATGCGCGCACACACACACTCGGTGTGAGTTTCAAGCCTCTGGATCCAGTACTCAAATCACGATCAGTCAGGTGGGAGTCCAGCAACGTAACCATTATGCCATCTGCTGGTCCCGTTTTTTTTTTTTTTTTTTTTTTTTTAATCTTTAATCCACGTCTCTCTCAAAAGTCTCAATAGAGATACCCCCGATGCCCCATACGTTTAAGAGTACTAATATCCAGGTAGCAGAATTAGGAAGTGGAGTATCGTTTCTTATATTTATGTCATGATTCATGGCTTTCATCTAAGTTTTGCTACAGGGTGTGGGGAAGGAGGGAGGAGAAGTGAGAAATAACCCTTTCCGCCCACCCCCCCCTCCCTTCTCCTCCATTCTCCTTTTAGGATTTTGGGCACACATACCCAGCATGACTTTCAAACTGATGGATCTGGAACTCAAACTGCACAGTTAGTCATGTGAGATCCAGTGCCTTAACCTCTCTATACCACCTGCTAGCCCAGCTTTGATCATTTTTACAGTAAAACACATTTTCCAAATACTGGGGGGGGGAAAAAAAAAAAGCACAGAAAACATGAAAATACCCATTTGTCCCCCACCTGCAATTAACTAATTTTAGTTATTTGTCATGTATGCATTATACATGTCTACAAAATATTGTATTATTATTAGCACAGTGGTTAAGGCAGCTAGATCACACATCTGACTGCGCTGTTTGAGCCTCAGGCCCAGCACTTTGAAAAACACACCAGGCACATGTGTGTGCATGCCCCAAATCCTGAGAAAATAATGGAAAAGGGGACTGAGGGATGATCAGCCCCCTTGGGCAGTTTTCTCTCTCTCTCTCTTTCCAGCAAATGTATGTGCCCTACAGTAAACAAAACAAAACAAAAAAATTAAATATCAGCAGTAAAGCTGCGGTTCTCCCTCCTAGTGCTGTATAAGCACAACCATTATAATGCATTTGAAATATTTCCTTGTAAGTCATGTATTATATTTATGTTATCAGTCCACTGTAAAGGACTTTCTTTTGTATTTGTTTTTATAAATTTACATAAATAGTAGAGTACTGCATTGCACACATTGTAACTAGCTTTTCCATAGTGTCAGTTTTTGCATACATCTATGTGACACATATGCATCTAATTCATATTCATTTGAATTTCTCAATACAGTTCAATCTTATGAATATATTATACTCCCCTTGTGCCTTCTTCTGAGGCATATCTCTGGGAAAATTCTATAAAGCCTTGGCAGAGAAAATTTTAACCTCTAAATTCCTAGGACTCGTTGACATCAGACAAAACCTTGAGATTCTATACACCTTTAGATTATTTTACTTTTCCAAAGTAACTTTATAGTCTTGAAGACTGTCCTTTAGTGAGGAAGCAGATTTTAAAAGGGATGTTAACAAGTTGTTTTTTGTTTTTTTTTTTTTTTTTTTTTTAAATCATCCCCCCAAGGGGGATGGCCATGCCACAATCCCTTCTCCTCCATTCTCCTCTCGGGATCTTGGGCATGCACGCACATGTACCCGGTGTGAGTTCAAGCCACCGGGTCCGGGACACGAACCGCGGTTGACTACATGGGAGTCCAACGACATAGCCATTATGCTACTGCTGGTCCCTTAACAAGTTTTACTAAGAAAATACAAAGAAACACTGAGAGGAAGAAACAACTGGCAAATGCCTTTAGGACCGGGTTTCTCAAACTTGTGAAATTTGTAATATTGACAATAGCCTGTTCATCCCAGATTGAAAAATCGAAATCAATGTTTAATTTCCAACCCATATTCAAAATAAAACAAAACAAAAACAAACCTCAGTGGTTTTACTTTTATTTCTAAAGCAAAAAATAGCCAGATGTCAGTAAGCTTATGCTTCAAACCAACCAGGTTTTGGGATATAATCCAACAACTTCAAGAAACAGTGCTGCCCCAAGCAGATTATACAGTAAATGGATTTAGCTCCTTTTAGGAGTGCCTGTCCTTTCAAGACTTTCAAACATCTGAGACTAATGCTATTTGGCAAAGATAAATGACCAAGAAAATCTACTGACACTGACAAGGCAACGATGACAATTTTAAATATTCTAAGTCATGCCAGAAGCTTTTTTTTTTTTTTTTAAATTTGCTATCAGGCACATATACTCATTGGAGAGATATAGGGAGGGAAGCAGAGAAAGAAAGTACCCCCTGGGAGGACGGCCACACTGCAATCCCTTCTCCTTCATTCTCTTTTTGGGACCTAGGGCGTACGCACAAACACACATGCCCAGAATGTTTTTCAAGTCACTGTATCCAAGCCTTGAACCACAGAGTTGGCCATGTTGGATCCAACTGTCTTAACCATCACATCACCTGGATGGCCCCAGAAATACATTTTTGTTCCTTTTTTTTTTTTTTTAAATAAAGCACCAAATGTGGGGAAATAACTTTCAGTTGATTTCTCCTATATGGATATCTATAGAGACACTGCCTCAGAATATCCTCCTGAAGGCCTATGATGATTTTGGCCATTTAAAAATACCCCATTTATAAACAATTTTTCTTGTACATTCTTTCCAAACCCAATTAAAATGGTACATTTGCTTCAGTTTTGAAAAGTTGGTAAAGATTCATTTAAAGTTCACACGTTATAAAATATCTGTATGAAATAAAAAGTCATGAGCCCTTTCATAAAGACCTAATGGACCAACATGATAAGCCGAATCTTCTCCCTGATCATAATCGAAAGGCTGTGCTGTGTGTGTCAACTCTGCCTTCACCATGCAGCAGCAAGCAAAATGTGCTATTGACAAGTGAGACTATAATAAAGCTCTCTTATCTGAGTTACTTCTACTCTTAGGGTTCTTAATACTCTAGTGGCCCAGAAAATGACAGGATGAGATGCATACCAGAGTATTTGGACTAGCTGGGTAATCCTTGAAGACCTACTTGGTTGGTCTGCAGTGCATCCCTGGAAGTCCTCCTCCTTCATGTGTGGACTCTTGTGAAGGCGTGTGGCCCGTCAGCTTTTACTCTCTCATCTTTCCAGTCTTTGGTGCTTATATTAATTAACTCATGCCCTTCTGTACAACTCCTTATATAAAATACATATTAAGATCATGTAAAGTCACTCCTTGCAAGGAAAGATTAAGTATGTGCACTCTGGGAAATTAATTCACTCAAATTTGCATAAATATTCTGGAATATGCTGGGGTTGTTATCCATTATGTGCACTTGGTGAACAGACAAGCATGCAATTGGGTCTCTAGAACAACTGGGCTGAGACATGAGAACCCAATTTATACCTTCACTTCTCAAGAGAATGACAAAGGTGAACTTTTTAAAGGACCCAAGGAGTCCTCATCTTAATTAAGGAGTATGAAGTAGTAGCTGACTACCCTTTATGGGCATCTTGTGTGGCGCCATTCTAATAGAAATGCTCCTGTGTCCCCTGTTCTAGGCATGGATAAGCCATTTATTTTATTCATATTAGAGTATATGTACCTTTTACCTATCAGTTCATACATTTTAATCAATTATATATCGGTATCACCCAAATTAATGAGCAATCTGGATCATGAAATTTATCTAAGCATTTGCCTTTAGAATGGTGATGAGTTGGTGGTTATAATGCTTGTTAAACAAAAACCCCACACGTCTTCAAATTCTATGTGAATTTACAACTTTGGAAATGTAGCTGTGTACACTTGTAGTATAGTCTAAATCCTTTCTGGAGAAGAGCAAATATTAAGAAAAAATGTCTGACACAATTTATACATATGTATTTCTAGCTCTAAGCTAAAAATGGCCATAGGGTACCTACTCTCAGAGAGAGAAGCAAATATTTAAGGCACCTGTATAATTTATTTATGCATTATGTGTATGCTTATACTCTAGTTAGCTATAGCACATCAATGCTTACTCTGGTCAAAATGTTATACTTCATGATTTGAAAAACCTGAGATAATAATAAGGCAAAACAAAACAAAAACCAACCAACCAACCAAAAAACCCCATAGTGTTAACAGACAGCATCCAGAAAGGAGTTCTACTTAACTGTCTTTGCTAGAAATTCTATCCTGCCGAATCCCAGCTAGCTAGCTTGTGTTACACATCAGGAAGACCAACACAGGAAGGCTATAGCAAGGCTTGATTATATCACTCAGATAACACTAAAAACATTTTCTGTTCATTTCCTAACATTTTGTTTCTGCTTTTTTTAATCCCTGCTACCTTACAAACCTACAAGAGTTCAAAGCTAAAAATGGCCATAGGATACCTATTCTCTGCACACTAGAAGACTGACAATCTCAAAGAAAAAAAAAGGTATGCTGGGTTAACAGGATATTCTATGACTGGAGTTTAGATTCTCCTCCTTGTTTAAGAAACATACATGCGGGACCAGTACTTGGCATAATGGCTATATCGCTGGAATCCCATGTAGTCATCCACTATTTGAGTCCCAGAACCAGCGGCTTAAACTCACACCAGATGCGTGTGTGTGAGTTCCCAAGATCCTGAGAGGAGAATGGAGGAGAAGGGATTGCGGCGTGGTCATCCCCTCTGGGGGTGATTTCTCGCTGTCTCTCTCTTTTCTCTCTGGCAAGCGTACATGCCCTATAGCAAAAACTTCTCCAAAAAAAAAAAAAGAAAGAAAGAAAGAAACATATATTAAATTTTTATAAGCTCTGAAAAAAGCTGTGTTATAAAATAAATTAATTTAAAAGAAAAAGCATTGTCTGTTCAAGAGAGAAAAGCATACACTATGTATTTAGAAGATAAACTCTGATTTAATCATTTCTAGATATCTCATCAGATAGTTTATCTTTTTATTTAGATTTATTCGATTTATTTATGATTATTATTTTTAGATTTGCTAGAGGGCACATGCACTCACCTGAGAGAAACAGAGTGAGGAGCGAGAGAAAAGTGAGAAAGCAAGGTCCAGGACTTGAACCTCAGTTGACAACATGGGACTTCAGCACCTTAACTACCACACCATCTGCTGGCCCCCAACTATTTTTTCTTTTTAAGATTTTAGCCACAGGGCATGTGCACTCACTTGAGAGAGACAGTGAGAGGGAAAGTGAGAAATCACCCCCCTCCCCTGGAGAGCCATACTGCAATCGCTTCTCCTCCATTCTCTTTCTGGGATTTTAGGCATGCACACACAGGTGCCCAGCATGATTTTCAAGCTGCTGGGTGCAGGACTCAAACTACAGTAGGCCATATGGGAGTCCAGAACCTTAACCACTACACTACCTGCTCATCCCTAGTTTGCCTTTTAAAATATATTCATATTTTAAAATGTACATGTTAGTGCTTACCAACTTAGCTTCTGAAGTCTCTTTTTGGCTCATTTTTACAGTCTTTTTATTGATATTCTCTATCTGATTAGTCACTGTATCATACATTCTCTAAACTTATTAGTAATTACTATTTTGAAACATATTTATAATTTTGACTTTTAGCTTAAGACCAACACGTGGGCCCCCTCAAAGACATTGCCTGCTTTTTTCCTCCCAGTGTAAAATTATCACTTTCCAGTTTCTTTGCATGACTTGCAACTTGTTGAAAACTAGATATTTTAATATTACTTTTTAAAAGTTTTATATTTATTACTCAAGTGAGAGAGATGGAGATGGAGACATAGAGATACAGCAGCACAACATGGTCTTAAGGTCATAATCTACCCCAGCCTCAACCACCACAGATAAAGGGCTCTTGTCCAGCATGCTCAGAGAGGTCTCCGGAGGAGTGGGTGTGCTATGTAGAACATCATTTTTATTGCTGTACCATCTGACTCCTCCAAACTAGATATTTTAGATAATACTGTATCGACTTTGGTTAATTACCCTCTATTCCCCCCACCATCATTCTGAGGATTACTATTTGTACAACAGCTTGACTGGACTACCTCTGTGAAATCTATTTACCCTGTGGTGTTTAGCCTCTCATGTTCCCACTCAAATACTTTTCCTTATTTTTATCTTTTAGCCTGGCTTCCTAAGGGATGCCCCTGGTTCCGCTGAAATTACTTATTTGCAAAAGATTATGCTTAAGCCTCCTTAGCCAGTTAGATTTTTCACCCTTTGCTGCTTAAAGTGTGTGGCTTGGAAAGTGCTATCACATTTAAGGTAATTTGTCATTTTGCCCTCCATTCAGTTAGGGAGGGTTGCTTGGTGGTTTTCTCTCTAATTGCTGCTGAGAGGGTGCCATCTTGGGTACATGTACAGTTTTCCACACAACCAGGGATAAATATCATTTTATTTTATTTTTAGTTTGCTATGGGGCACATGTGCTTACTGGGGGGGGGGGGGGAGGGAGGAAGGGAGAAAAAGAGAGAAGGAGAGAGAAGGCATGCACAAGCTAGAGAGAAATCATCCCCCGGGGGAATGACCACTCTGCTAACTGTTCTTCTCTCCAGATCTTGGATGTACACATGCCTAGTATTTTTTTCAAGCTGCTGGACCCAGGAATGGCTTGGTCAACCATGTGGGATCCAGCTGCCTTAACCTCATGCCACCTGAGCCCTGTGATTTTAATTTTATTTGTAAGCCTGGGTTCATAGGAATCTCTTGAGTCAGCAGGTTATTATTCAGTCAGTGTTTGTTCACAGGTTGTACTTAAGTCCCTTGAATTAGTAAGACCTCCTATTTTGCTGACAGATCTGTGTGTGGCTTAGGAAATGCTTTCAAATCTGTTCCATATCCTGGTCAGGTAGATCCTGAGTGGGTACAGTCTTGTACAACAGCCTACCAGACCCAAGGGATGAATGTGATTCCAGGAAGGCTCTTGCTGGCCGTCTTGTTCCTTAGTCTGTTAAACTGTTGGCTGGTCTGCCTTTTCACTTGGTACTATGCTTATAGAGCAGCCTCCTCTTAATTGGCACCATTATTTTCAAAAATGCTCTTAGTCTTTAGACTTTGTTTCAAAGCCAGTCTCTTCAGACAGAACTGTGTGGATATCCTCTATGGATATTCTCTGCCAATGCAGACAGAACTTTACACTGCATAGGTGTTGAGGGTAAGGGCAGCAGTTTGCTTCTCTGAGAGTAATACCCTGATTCATCTTGGCTTGCCCTTCCTGATACAGAACCTCTGCCCTACGAGTACATTGGAACAAGAGCAATTAGAAGCCCGATATTTCTTCCTGTTATGACTGGGGCACAGTCCTTGCTCCATGAGTGGAATCTGGGTCAAGAAGAAAGCCCAATCGAGAATAGTGCATCTACCACACGGGCTAGAGACAGATAAGAGATGCTGAAAGCCTGTCATTCCCGCAATGTAACTATACCCCAGACTCAGAATGGGTAGGAGAGGGAGCCTTGAATTCTTGCAGTCCTGCATTCACCTGGGGCAGAACTTCTGTAACATGAAGCTGGAGGAAGCAGTGGATGAGAGCAGGTTGTGGCTCAAATGCCACAAGTTCTTGCTGTTGTTACCAAGATTGTGTAGACTTTATTAAGTATTTCTCTATCTGCTATGTGTCTTTAGAGGGAACTTCCTGAGACATTAAATGTTCTGTTTTGTTTTTAATCATGTTCACTAACTAAATGGGTGTTTCATGAAGTTCCAAACATCAACATTCCGAAAATGTCCACTCTGAACTACTGCTAGAAATTTAAACATAGACATTAAGATGATAGAATCTGCACCTTTTTTAGATCAACAGTATGTGTTGGCTATGTTCTTGAATGACTCATCTGTATGTACAAGTAGGCCCAGGATATGAGCCCTGATCTTCCGTATGACCTCCAGGACTGCAAAGCTCTGTGCCTCTGCTGCACCACTACTGCTTATATGATGATCTATATATTACAGGAAAAAGAAAATGCAGAACATTTTATAAGGGAATTATGTTAATGAGGAACTCTCATACATTAATTAAACAATATAAGGTTACTATATACCTGTATATAGGTATATAAGGTAACCTTATAGTTACTGATACAGGTATATAAAATATATCACCCACTCCTTTTTGGAAGATTATTTTTAAGAGGTTCAAAGCTAAAATGCATAATCACTAGAATGCTGCACATACATGCCCAGCCATGTATCATCTTGGTTGCTTAGAAACCACGAGGCATGGCCTGAATAAGCAAAACTAAAGCAGCAGACGGAGGCAACCTGTGTTAAAAAGAGGTTCAGAGAAAAATGCCTTGGCTATGACTATATATTTTGCTCTTTTTAAGTTTTTTAAAATGTACTTATTTATTTTATGAGAGAGAAAAGACAAGCACCTACAACAAGGTCCCCTCCTCTCCCTGAGTCTGG
The DNA here is from genome assembly GCF_000334495.1 of Tupaia belangeri chinensis. Classification (NCBI taxonomy): domain Eukaryota; kingdom Metazoa; phylum Chordata; class Mammalia; order Scandentia; family Tupaiidae; genus Tupaia; species Tupaia belangeri. The sequence goes on from NW_006159716.1 coordinate 6,898,928, forward strand.
CCCAAACAACCAGGATCACAGTCCAAGTGCACACATCTGGTATGTATAAGGAGACTCAGGATATGAGCCCTGACTTCGATATGGCCTCCAGGATTGCAAAGCATTGTGCCTCTGCTACAGCACTACAGTGGGGCCTGATTATACATTGTGAAAATGAGACTGCCCAGTAAATAAATATAATGGAAGGTTTAGTGTGTAACATGTGAAGATACCTTCTTAAGTAAAAGCACTTTAATTCTTACTGCTCAACTCAAATACTTTCAATTATAGCTCACAAAAAAGAACAACTTTAATGCATGTAAAAAATTACCATAATCCAATGCATCAAAGTGTCAAAAAACCACCAAGAAAGAAAAGCTGACCTATATTCATGAACCCCCAAAGGTCGACATGAAATCAACTTTTCACTGGGCTTCAGAAGTATAAAAACTTAATTTCCACTCAATTCTGATAATTTAATAGCATGAATCAGATATAAGGCAACAATCAACAACCCTGTACATTTAATAGATTTCAAACCTGATTTTAAAGTGACAGAATAACCATTAAGAACATAGTGCCTCTAATCACATACAGGAAGACATTTACTTAGATTGGTTCTATTTCATTTTATCTATGAAATATCCATCATAATTTATATTTGATTATATCTAAGCAAAAAGTGATCTTTGACGATTAAATTAATTCAAATTAAGATTGGTGGTATCCGTCTGAATCATTATCTTCTAAAAGATATACACACGGTTGAGTTTTAATGTTCAATCTCTTCTAAAAGAAAACAAATTGAAATAATAATAGGTTGCAAAAATAAACTAAAGCCGGAAATTCTCACCATTTTCTATTCTATTATTTTTTAAAGTCACCAATTGTATAATTTCTTTTTTTTTCCCTAAGGTTTTTTTTTTTTTTGGAGAGGATTTCGCTATAGGGCGCGTGCGCTCGCCAGACAGAAATAGACAGCCAGAGAGACAGAAAGCAAGAAATCGCCCCCTAGAGGGGATGGTCACGCCGCAATCCCTTCTCCTCCATTCTCCTCTCGGGATCTTGGGCACGCACGCACACACACACGCCCGGCCTGAGTTTTAAGCCACCGGGTCCAGGACGCAAACCGCGGTCGACCACGTGGGAGTCCAGCGACATAGCCATTACGCCAACTGCTGGTTCCCTCTTTTTTAAAAGAGATATTTTCCTTAGGGTATGTGTGCTCGCCAGAGAGAGAAAAACAGAGACAGTGAAGGGGAAAGTGAGAAATCACCCCCCAGGGAGGATGGCCATGCCATAGTCCCTTCTCCATTCTCCTAACGGGATCTTGGGCATGCAGACACATGCGCCTGGTGTGAGTTTCAAGTCACTGGGTCCAGGACTCAAACCACAGATGGTCATGTGGGAGACAATGACATAACCATTATGCCATCTGCTGGACCCAACCAATAATATAACTTCTACCAGAGACAGAAAAATTACTTTAGAAACCTATAACAAATATTTAAAATTTACAAATTCCTGAGCATAGCCTTTCGTAGAGACCTTTTTTTTCTTTCTAAATTTTTCTTTTCTTGCCAGAGGTCACGTGCACGCCTGATAGAGAAAGCAATTCCAATGTGGCATGCCACAATCTATCTCTTCACTTTCATTTCTCCATCCAGTCTGGATTTGGAGCATACTATGATTCATATACTCATAATATACTATATGTTATCTGGACTATTGTCACCAAGATTCAACTTTTTGCAGCTCTGCCTTCTAGTCCATAGGTCTTGCCAAAAACAAAAACAAAACACCCAATCCAGGATCAATCCTATAATTTACTCCTAACCTAGACTGCCAAATTATGTTAGAAAGACTTACACAACTGACACAACTATGGTGGAACAGGTGTAGAGTGCCACTGTGTGATGCTGTGGCCACAGGAGGTCCTAGATCAGATCCCAGGTCAACCTGAACATCCCCCGCACCCATGTTCCTTTCTGCCTGGGAGGCTGATCGCAGTGTGCTAAAACCCTATCTAGGGTGCTTGTCTTCGTCTTTCTCTCTCATGGCAAAAAAAAAAAAAAAAGATAAAATAGACTTTAAAAAAAGTAAAAAGACACATCTGGGTGGACTACGGCCACTTCAAGCCAGCCAACTGGCTCCCTTTCAGCAATTCTTATGTGTTGGGTCCTCACCCTCAGCATATAAACATACTAAAATATAATCTCATGTTAAAGCCAAAAAAGCTTTCTTTTAACCCTCGACCTAATAGTTATGACTTATTTTCACTCAAAATTCTCAAAACATATTCTTACTTGATTTAAGCTACAAAGTGCACATAATAATGACATGAGAGGAAGACATGCTATATAGCAAAGATTAACCACTTAAAACAACCACCACTCCTGTTCCCTTATTGATTATTGAGGATTAGACACTATAGCTAGTGGCTTTTCCTATTTTGACAAAGTAGGGGTTCAAAGAAACAAGGGAACTTAGGTTCACAGAGATTAAGTTACTTAAGTAATACAGCTAATAAATATTAAAAACAAGAAAGATGTAAATCCAGAAAGCAAACAGGGATTGAAGAAGTAATAATATTGGGAAGTGATTTTCTTAAGGCATTCATAAGGTAGCTAGGGAGTTGAAATTCCTCAGTTTGAGAAAGTGGTCTGACAACCATGATGAAGAGTTAAATCTATAAATCAGTCCCATGCTTAATTTACAAGATTTGGTTTTAACACAATCTAGCAATAAATGTGAAGTTCTTCTATGTCGTTACTTTCTTTAAGAATTTATGATTCTAGGGACTAGCAGTTGGTGTAATGGCTAAGTTGCTGGACTCTCATGTAGTCAACCGCAGTTCAAGTCCCGGACCTGGTGGCTTAAACTCACGCTGGGTGCATGTGTGTACGTGCCCAGGATCCCAAAAGGAGAATGGAAGAGAAGGAATTGCGGCATGGCCATCCCCCCTGGAGGGTGATTTCTTCCTTTCTGTCTCTCTGGCAAGCACACGCACCCTATAGCAAAAAACCTCTCCAAAATGAAAAAAGAATTTATGATTCTAAATTAGTCTGTCTGGTTAATTTGGCCTTTACATGATGATACACAGTTCAAACACTAAATTCACAAGTTAAGCATAAATCATTATTATGTAATACATTAAAAAAAAAAAAAAAGTCAGAGGGTGTGTGCACTCACCAGAAAGGGAGGAGAAAAAGCACTCTCCAATGGGACATGGTCATACTGCAATCCTCTTCTCTTTATTTATCCATCTTTTCAGGATTTGGGACACACAGGTACATGCACTAGTGTGTTCCACGAGATGCTAGGGCCAGGACTCAAACTGTGACTGGCTATGTAGAATCTGATTTTCTATATGGGCACTTAAAGACTGTGCTAAGGGGCAGGCCCTATTGCATAGTACTTTTTAAAAACCCTTTTTAGGTTTGATATAAAAATAACTGTATTCATCAAAATTAAATGTCTTACATGTAAAATAAAGGCTGTTCGATGAAAAAGCTACAATTCTTATTGGTTGTTCAATTTAATTCTTTTTTGTTGTTGTTGTTGTTTTAAAGAGGTTTCTTCCTTAGGGTGCATGTGCTCACGAGACAGACAAAAACAGAGAAGTGGAAAAGTGAGAAATCATTCTTTAGGGAGGATGGCCATGCTGCAATCCCTTTTCCCCCATTCTCCTCCTGGGATCGTGGGCATGCATGTACATGTACCTGGCATGAGTTTTAAGCCACTGGGTCCACAACTCAAAAAGCAGTCAGCCAAGTGGGAGTCTAACAACATAACGACTGTGCCATCTGCTGGCCCCTTTAATTCATCTTTTTAAATAATGTCCAAGGCTGGCCTCATAGTATAGTGGTTAAGTGCTGTACATTGGGAGCTGGATTTCACATGTCTAGCTGCAGTATAAATTCCAGCCCCAGCAGCTTTAAAAACATACAGGGCTCATGTGTATGTGTGTCCAAAATCCTGACAACAGGAAGAAAAAGCACTGGTATGACCATGCCCTGTTGGGGATGTGCCTTTTCTTTCTCTGTCTCTTCTACCTTCCCTCCCCATCTTTCTCTGGCTAATGCACATACCCTTTAGCAATTAAAAAATAAAAATCTAGGAACTAGCAGGTATAGGTATGGAGGTTAAGGCTCCTGGAACCCACATGGTAATAACTCTGCAGTCTTGACCCCGTGGCTTGAAAAATCAACCAAGGCACGTGTGCATGCATGCTAAAAATCTTGAGTGAAAAAAAAAAAAAAAAAGCGAGAGAGGAGCTTTTAGACCAATTTTTAAAATGATCATTCTTTAGAAGAGACTGATAATTTTTCATATAACTGAGGTACCATTTGGAGAGAAGACCCATTATCAGATTTTGACAAAGAATCTTTTTTTTCTGCTGCTTTTATTTGATATCTTTTTTTTAAGAGAGATTTTTGCTATAGGGTACATGCGCTCTCCAGAGAGACAAGAGACAAAAAGTGAAAAATTACCCTCAGGGGGATGGCCATGCTGCAATTTCTCCTCCTCCATTCTACTCTTGGGATTCTGGGCACACACGTACATATGCCCAGCATGAGTTTCATGCTGCTGAGTCTGGGACTTGAACCACAGTCTACTACATGTGAGTCTAGCGACATAACCATTATGCCATCTGCTGGTCTCCTTGATGTCCAATTTGAAACCACATTGGAAAGACAATCTTGCTTATTTATAGCTACTGTGGTCAAGAATCTTTAAAAAGACACTGCATATTTTTCAAGACCACCCAGCAAAATACATGATATAATTCTGTTGGCTCTGAAGTTCTTCCTTAGATATTCCTTACATCTTAAAGAAGAAATCCAAATATTTTTATTATTTTACTTATTTTAATTTTTGCCAAAGGACACATGCACACTCCAGACAGAGACAGAGAGAAGGACAGAGAGAAATCACTCCCCAGAGTAGATGGTCATGCGGCAGTCCCTTCTCCTCCACTTTCCTTTTAGGATTTTGGGCAAGCACACACGTGTGCCTGGCATGATTTTCAAGCTACCAGGTACAGGACTTGAATCATGCAGCCAGCCATTTAGGGTCTAGCACCTTAACTTCCACAACACCTGCTGGCCCTTGTTTTTTTTTAAATTATATTTATTATCATTACACATGTATCTGGATTCCCCCCCCCCATTCTTCTGGAACTACAACTGAATTTATGTTAAGTCTTCTTATTCTAGCCCCTATATATATATGTATGTGTATGTGTGTATATATATATATATATATATTTTTTTTTTTAAGCTTTTGCTATGGGCCATGTTGCTTGCTAGAGAGAGACAGAAAAAGAAAGAAGAAAACTGAGAAATCACCCCCAGTAGGGATGGTCATGCCACAATCCCTTCTCCTCCATTCTCAGTCTTGGGATTTTGGGCACATATGCACGCGTGCGAACACACGCAAACACACACACACACACACACACACACACACACACGGTGTCTAATCTGCCAGATCTAGGACTCTAACAGCAGAGCCAGCCATATGGGATACAGCTGCCTTTACTATCATGCCACCAGGCTGACCCAAGTATTTTCTGTTCGGATAAAAGATTCAGATAATATATCAGGTGGTCTTTCAGAACAATAGATTTAGCAAGAGTCTATAAACCAATGTCAAAAGACATAGCCTTATCTTATTCTGGGTTGTTTTCTTTTTCTTTTTTTTTTTTTTTTTATCAAATGAGTAGAGGTAGAGACAGAGAAGGTAAAAGTTTCATACAAAGACAAGAGAAAGAGAACAGTTTACTTCACTAAATAAAAATGCTGAAATGTGCAATTCGGCATACTTGAATTCACATGAAAGATAAAACTGAACAAACCTAACAGGTAAATTCAACTCTACTACTAAAAAAAAAAAAAAAAAGCTGAAGAAACCACTGTTTCAATAAAGCCCAACTTTGTATTAATGCTTTTGAAGATTTTTTTTTTTTAATTTTAGATTTTTGCTACAAAGTGCATGCACTTGCCAGAGATACCAAGAGAGGGAGACAGACAGCAAGAATCACTCCACAGAGGACATGGCCACACTGCAATCCCTTCTCTTGGAATTTTGGGCGCACAGGCATACAAGCCTGCTATGAGCTTCAAGCTGCCAGGCCCAGCAACTGAACTGCAGTTGGCCACATGGAAGTCTAGCACCGTAACCACCACACCACCTGCTGACCCAGCTTACCCAGCTTTTACATATCTTAAAGGGAAAAGGGGGCTGGAAAAATAACTAGACAAATTCTTCTATTTAGAAAAGGTATAGTTTTAAATTCCTAGAATTTCAAATTATTTGCAAAATAAGTTTCTTAACAGTTAAGAAGTATACTTTTAAGCAAAAGCATTAGCTCTGCTTGTTTAAATATCTAAGGTATTCATTTTAATTATTTGAGAAGTGCTATTAGATAAATGTCACAAGAGCTGTTACAGAGATGTCCTGTGATTGACTGACTGAACCATCCCTGAAAGGTTTCTAGGGAATAAATGAAAATCTATCTGCTTCTTGGCTATTAGTAAAATAAAAGACAAAAGAACTTTCAACTCAAGGCATAGTTGCTAATTGTGTACTCAGTGCAGTCAATTATAAGCATGACTATAGAAAGCAAACTGTGGATTGGCATGTAAAATTCAGTACAGAGAAACATGTGTAAATGGAAGTGTGAACAGTCTTTCCAGACAGAGTTGAATTACAGCTTTAAACTACCAGCTGTCACACACATGCTGTTCTAATTACCTGGATAAAACAGCATGCAGGCCATTCCTGTGAGTCCCCTACAAATGACAAGCTTGGTCTCCTAATGAGGTAAGGAGGGGAACATAGCCATAAATATAAGTTCCATTAACTAGGTCAAACATGTGGCTGGTTCAAAGACATCAACTCTAGCTAGAGAAACATTTCAACCTGATTTATACATAAGAAGGCAAATTTTCTACTTTTTTTAAAAATAGAAAACATTGGCAGAGTTGATCAATGTTTTCAGGGTAACCTATCCCTGAATTCTATGTTGCTTCCAATTACTAATAAGTCTGCATTAAATAATGTTCAGTTTCTATAATGAGTAAATGAAAGCCAATGTCTATCTTTTCATTTTAAACCTATAAAAAGTACAGTTTTATATTTGTGATGGGGTTATGTCCTGATAAATCCATCATAAGTCAAAAATACTGTAAGTCGAAAATGCATTTAATACACCAATAAACCCAAAGCAAAAAAAAAAAAAAAAAAAAAAAAAAAAAAAAAAAAAAAAAAAAAAAAAAAAAAAAAAAAAAAAAAAAAAAAAAAAAAAAAAAAAAAAAAAAAAAAAAAAAAAAAAAAAAAAAAAAAAAAAAAAAAAAAAAAAAAAAAAAAAAAAAAAAAAAAAAAAAAAAAAAAAAAAAAAAAAAAAAAAAAAAAAAAAAAAAAAAAAAAAAAAAAAAAAAAAAAAAAAAAAAAAAAAAAAAAAAAAAAAAAAAAAAAAAAAAAAAAAAAAAAAAAAAAAAAAAAAAAAAAAAAAAAAAAAAAAAAAAAGGAAGTTGAACCATCCCGAGTCTGGGACCATCTGTTCTTAAACTTAGTTCTCAGGAATTCAGCTCTTAGAAAAGGGTTTACTTGAAGTCATTTTGGCTAATGTATTTAACATTTTTCAGCCAGCAGGCTTCCATGTCTTTTCAATAAGCTTCTCACTAACCCTCTCCCTAAAAGGATGACTCATCTTGCAAACAAAGTAGCTTAGTAGCCTTTGTGTTGGTATTTTGGGAGGACAACCAAGGCTGAAGGAAGCTCTGCAATAGTAAATTTACAGGCACAAAACGAAAACTGATCTTTACTTTCTATATCCTACATTTGAATAAATAATAATTAAATTCAGAACACACTTCTCAAATCAATGAAGTGTTGGTTATAAGCAAAGAAGTTTGCTGTTTTAAGTTAAGAAAAGATGTGGCATGTACTTTGCAGGTATACTTCAGTTAATGCCCAGGGACTCCCTTGGGCTTGGTCTGATGACCATTCTCCTCTAGAGTGAATAAGCAAGCAATTCCTCGGCTGCCCTTAATATTGGCTTTTAAAAGAAATGCAGGGGCCAGTGTGGGGCGGGGTTGGCTATGCGTTGTACTCCCACATGGCTGACCGCAGGTGAGTCCGGGACCAGGAGCTTGCTTTCTCACTCTCTCTCTCCTCTCTTTCTCTGGTGAACACATGTGCCCTATAGCGAATTAAACCAATAATAATAATAAATTAAAAGTTTTTTAAAAATCAATAAAAGAAATGCAGATGATTATTAAATGCCTTTTAAAAAGAACTTAAGCTTTCTGCCTTTCTCAGTAGTTCTTTAATACATTTTAAAGAAAGTATGTGCTCAGAGTTTTGTTCTCTTTTGAGTAATGAGGTCCACATTTCTCTATAATCTGCTGTGTCATTTACGGTCATTCCTGCCATACCTCCATGACCACTAAGCAAAGCCCAAATGACATTTCTTTTTATTTTTTTTTGGAGAAGTTTTTTTTTTTTTTTTTCCCCTGCTATAGGGCGCGTGCGCTGCTCCACCAGACAGACAGAGAGACAGAAAGCAAGAAATCACCCCCCAGGGGGAATGGTCACGCCGCAATCCCTTCTCCTCCATTCTCCTCTCGGGATCTTGGGCATGCACGCACACGATGTGAGTTTTAAGCCACCGGGTCCAGGATGCGAACCGCAGTCGACTACGTGGAAGTCCAGCAACATAGCCATTACGCTAACTGCTGGTTAGCAGCAAATGACATTTCTGACCATTTAACTATCTCATAGACTTCTTGACAAAGAGATTCTCCACAGGGTTATTTCTATGGATGAAACTTTCAAGCAATTGATACAGACTTAATGACTAAATTATAATGCCCATTTATTATTGTACCACCACCAAGAACATTTTATCATCTTTGCTATAATATGCTCATGCTATAAGATTATATTACAACATAATCTATAATAGAAATCTTAGCATTATTACTGTAACCTAAGTATTCATACCCCAAAATGCAGAAAATAAAAAACTGTGATTCAGATCACAACTAGGTAAAATGCATACACATAAGAAAGGCAATACATTAAAATGTATTAAAATGTCTAGAAGGGAGGACCAGATGGCAGTGTGGTAGTTAAGGCAGATGGATTCTTCATGGTGACTCTGTGACTCAAGTTCTGAACCTGCCACTTGCAAAACAGGTCAGATGCATGTGTGTGCATGCTCAAAATCCCAAGAGGAGGGAAAGACTGAAAAGACGGGCTAGTAGAGTGGCTACCCGGCTCAGGTTGCTTTCTCACTTTCTCTCTCTCTGTCTCTCTCAGATGAGTGCATGCTCCCTCCAGCAAATTAAAGTTTGCTAGGTGATATAAACAATATCTCAATTAACCAATAACCTTTTGAAGTAGTTTTAATTCTCTCTGGCAGCATGTTTGGCATTGTTCTCCAATGCCTGAAAATTTTTTCGTTTTGTTTTTAGATGTGGTTATGTTTTTTCTTTTAAAGCAGTTCTGCAGATTATAGACTCCCTTGGTTTTTGTTTGCATAAAAATGTCCTCCCTTTTTTACTTCTAAGGGATATTTTCCTTGTGTTTGCATTATAATTTGACAATTATGTTCTTTCTGCCCTTTAAAAGATGCTGTCCCACTGCCTTCTGGATTTCATGCTTTGTTGAGTAATCAGTTGTTGGTCTTATTACTGTTTCTTCGAATTAAGTACGTCCTTTTCACTGAATAGTTTTCAGTAGCTTTATTATGACTTGTCCTCAATCCTCTGTGCTACTGCAGAGTTAGTTTTACTATTATAAGCACTGGTGTAGACTTCTCTGTATTTCATATGCACTGATGGCAGAAGTATAGCAATTATCCAAATTGGATCACAATGAGGGAAAAAAAAAAATACATGAAAAATAAAGAACAGAGAGCATCCAAGGCTAAACAGTTTTATATAAGTGTAACTGTAATGCCGGGAGGATAGAAGGGAGAAAATGGGGGCAGAAATAACATTTGAAGAAATCGTGACTGTGAATTTTCCAAAAATAACAAACACCAAATCACACTCAAGGAGAGAGAACATTTAGTAAGATAAATGCCAAACATATAGACAAAAGACAGAAGACAGGCACATACTCTAGACATATCCTGTTACGGGCTGAAAATCTAGGATAAAAACAAAATCGAGAAAGCCAGAGGAGAAAAGGTGAGCTTAAGGTAAGCTAAGAATCACAGCAGACTTTTCATAAGAAACTATGAAAGCTGAAAGAAAATGGGGTGCTATTTTTAAAGTACTAAAAAGAAAAAAAATCCTGTCAACTCATAATTCTATACCCAGAGAAAAATATTTTAATTAACATTTTAGTTTATTTACTTATTTCATGAGATGGACAGGAGACAGGAACCACTGACAGGGTTTTATTACTCCCTAATCCCCTTCTCCCAGTCCTCCAGCCAGTCAGGAAGTTGGGCTGTGTACACACCCACTATGCTTCAGGTCAATAAAAATTAAGAGTTACTAAAGAATTTGGTAGAGGGGACAGAAGGGGAAGGGGAAAGAAAGAAAAGGAAAGGAGGTAGAAATGGAAAAGAAAACAGATTTATTGACAGCAGAACCATGTGACAAGAAATGTTAAAAGAAATTCTGTAGACAGAGGGAATTTGATACTGGACAGAAACTTCAATCCACACATAGAATTACAGAGCACTAAATATGGAATAATCTAAGGTAAATATAAACTTAGTGATTTCCTTATATTTCTCTAAAAGTAAGTTTAAAACAAAAATGGCAGCAATGTTTCATTTATAGCATATGTAAAGATAAAATATGTAACAATTATTTACACTCCTACTGGAAACACATGAGAATTCCTGTTACTCCACATCCTCACCAACACTTCACGCTTCATACTTTCTTTGTATTTTTCTGATGATGAAAATTAAGTATTTTTCACATATTTATTGATCAGATGAGTATCACTTTTTTGTATAGTGCCCAACTTTTGGTCTATTTTCCTCTCCTAGCAGAAACTGATCTTATTTTCAATACATAGTCATTCTCTATATATTCTAGATGTGAGTCCTTACTTTCAGTCACTGTCTGAGACACTATACCAGTTAAAATCATAAATGCTGTACTATTTCATTGTTAATTGAGAGATCTAAATGAATACTTCAAGAGCAGAGTAAGAAATCACAAGGAAGTCATTTTATTACCATCATTTTAAAAATGTGCTTTTGCTTGTTGACATTTAGCAACACAGAAACTGATGAAATAGAAATACACAGAGTAAAAAAGTAAAATTACAATCAGAATTACTACCCTTCCTGAGATCCAGAGGCTGAACATTTGTAAAAATCCATTTATAAAGTAATTATCATTCTGGGCATCCTGAGATCAGCAGGCAGAAATAGGGACACTCATCTATAATATTTTGTAGATGTCACTTTATGAGGATATTTTTCAAAAACAGTATTAAAAACATGTACTACTTTAAAAAGATGAGTAAAGAAGTTGACTGAATTTTAGTAGCTCTTCTACAGATCCTAATTTTCTCCAAGTAGTTGTTCAGATAAAACTGAATAGCTATACAGATGCAAGATCAACAATTTGGGTCCTTCTGATTTCTCACTTCCTCTATTGGTCCAATTAACACAGTCAAAAGAATGAGATGTATCTGTATGATATGCAAGGTCAACCTCACTGAAAATACATCTAAAGAGAGGTCATTATAACTATTCCTTACAAGCAGAAAATAGAGCTTGATATGAAGTAGGTTATTCTATACCATGCTTTCTTGGTAATGAAAGGAAAAAGCTAAATCATCTACTTATACACCATTCTGGAATATATGAAATCCATCCATGATAAACCAGGGCTAAGGTCCCACAACATCATTCAAGCAAAGGCAAAATGCTATAAAAACTTGGAATTTGCTCACTGGCACATTAACTTTGATTTTATTTTGTTGCCATACTGTGGATTGGTCAGTGAGTGGGTTCTTTGCTACAACAGTACCTACAGTGAGACAGGCTTTAGTTGCAATGGGATGTCACCTTCTGAACCTAATCAAGCAGATCTGCAGTTGTGGAGAAAATTAACTGGGAACAAGGAATCTTGACTAGACAATAAATACAAGCATGGAATATAGACACTGTACATTCAAATTCATAATTTACACAGGCTTGATAAGATGGATTTTTTAAAGGAAAAATAAAGAAAGAAATAGATCATGTTAGAAACAAGAATGTAGATTTAAAAATAATTTTAATGTAGCACAGAAAATCTGGTATGTTTACCTGAAACTCATTTTTAAATTCTGCTTTATTTGTTATTTATTTATTTTTTTAATTTGATCTGAGATAGAGAAAGGGAAAGCAAGAAAGCAAGTCACCAGGTCTGGAATTTGAACTGTGGTCAGTCCAGGACCCCAACCACCATGCCACCTGCTGGTCACTACCTAAAACTCTCTTAATATATCTACCATACAGACATTTAGGGCCTATAAACCCTACTCAAAAATTTACAATGGAAGCTGAAGACCTGTCTTTTCTAATTTACCTACATTGTTATCTCACAAATGTTGGTCATATGAACTGTGTGCTCTTAAGTCTACATTTCAATATGAGCCACAAACTGCAGTACAACAAAAAGAAAGAGCCTCAGTCTGTCCTGGGGCTGATAGTCTTTCTGGGATATTGACTATAGAGAGACTCATGCACCTCCACCTCCATGAAAATAAGAAACCAAAGACAAATACCAAATGTTCTGACAGCACACATGATCCCCTAAATGAAGTGATAACTCAGGAAGAGCAAACAATACCCAGGCTAATCCACCTTTAAGCCTAGCCACAGAGAAAGGCAATATGTCCCCTGCGGCCCCCGCCCCATAAGAGGCCTGCATAAATTAGGGAGAGAGAAAAGGTTCCACAGCAAGGCAACCATGAGCATCAGGAGCACTTGCACTCAAGTGAGATAAGCTAAGGGCTCCCTGAGATGTTCTGCTGAGTCAGTCTTCCACTCATCCTACCATAGCTCTCATCTGCCTAAGATGTCCAGATTGGTTTCAAAGCCTCTGTTGAGAGCATCAGCCTTTTGTACAAATATTAATATTTTATATCTACACCAAGGCAGCCAGCCGTGAAGAACAGTTTTTCTTCAAAACTTTGCTTTGATTCCTTGTTACTCTCTCTGAGCTACTGAAAGCCAGATAAGTTACACACACTCTGCTGGGTTTTTCAAGCCTTAGTACATTCATTAATATTTTATAGACTTAATTCCAAGGCAGCTAAACAATATATTCTATTAAAAATGCTCTATTAAAAAAGAAGTACCTTTAGAAGGGCAAGCTGTTACCTAAAATATACGTATAAAAGGAAAAGTTAACCTTGAAATAAAGGTATCTCCATATGCGATTTAAAGCTCCCTTGTTCTTTTGAGAAAGACCTTAAAAATTCCATATATCTAACACAGCCTTTTAGAACAAGGACTGAATGGGAAAAGACTAGTAGAAAGCATTTCAAAGGTGTGCCAAATTTATATTAGGGAGAAATATTTTTAAAAGCAGGAGGCAGAATGACATGGGGAAAATCACTATAATTTACTTACTATCCCTTTTCTTGCGGGACTAACAGATGTTAGTATCTACATGAAAACCATTTTGCTTGAGCTAACTGTTCATTATCTATCACTAGAGCCCCTGTCCCTTAGAGTACTGTAGGCTACTGAAGGCCTTTCTCTTCCTGGAGTAAGGAAAATAATTATGAAATGGAATAGTAATTTACTTAACTCCCAAAGGGAAAAAAAAATTCATTCCCTATTTAAAAAAACACTTCTAGATTCAAAAACTTGACCTGAAATATGATCATCAGGCAGGAGCTCCAACTACTCTACTTTCGAGCCAGCCAGTGGTGTGATTTAAGGCAGCTGGATCCCTGCACAGTTTGAGTTCTGGATCCAGTGACTTGAAAAACGTCATCTCCCTTTGTGTATGCATGTCTCAATCCTAAGAGGATGGAGAAGAGTCTGCCGCATGGCCAACCTTCCTGGAGAGTGGTTTCTCACTGACCGCCCTCCTCTGCCTCTCTTCAGTGAGCACATGTGCTGCCCTACAACAAATTTAATACACACACACACACACACATACACACACACACAATGTGCTTCTCAAATAGAGTGCCCACATCTTGAGGAAGCTATCTAGTATTAAAACCACACCCACAACTCCCTCACACACACAGATTATTTTACTAAAATGCAAAGAGCTATAACAACTAACACACATGGATAGATGTCTGTCAGATTTTAAAGCCATTTTAAGACTCTAAAATAATACAAAAAGCAAATGCTAACAGAATCCACAATGTGATAAAGAACTTCAAGACAAAGTAAGAATTATCTGAGTACTGGACCCGGTGGGACCAGCAGTTAGCGTCATGGTTTGTTGCTGAACTCCCATGTAGCCGACCGCAGTTTGAGTCCTGGACCCGGTGGCTTGAACTCACGCCGGGCGTGTGTGCGTGCATATCTAAGATCCCGAGAGGAGAATGGAGGAGAAGGGAATGTGGCATGGCCATCCGCCCTGGGGGGGGTGATTTCTTGCTTTCTATCTCTCTGTCTCTGTCTTTCTGGTGAGCGCACATGCTCTGCAGCTGCCCTCTAGTAAAAAAAAAAAAAAAAAACTCTTAAAAAAATGAAAAAAGAATTATCTTAGTACTTACATAGCTACCAAACATTTCCTGATGTCTGAAAGTAAACAAAGTCCCTGATTACAATGCTAAAATAGGGAACAACAGAAATAGTATTCCCTGGACTTCTGACTGGAGGATCATGATTCATTAAAAGAGAAAATCATGAAAAGAATATATCAAGTAGGGACCAGCAGTTAGCGTAATGGCTGGACTCCCACGCAGTCGACCACAGTTCGAGTCCCGGACCCGGTGGCTTAAACTCATGCTGGGCGCATGTGCGTGCATGCCCAAGATCCCGGGAGGAGAATGGAGGAGAAGGGATTGCGGCGTGGCCATCACCCCAGGTGGGGGTGATTTTCTGTCTCTCTGTCTCTCTGGCAAGTGCACATGCCCTATAGCAAAAACTTCTCCAAAAAAAGAAAAAAAAAAAAAGAATATATCAAGTATAAAATAATCTGGTATAAATGAAACCTGTAAACTGTTTAAGGGACATAGAAATTGAAAATTAAAATTGAAGAACTGGGCTTTAAAGTGGACAGACATGAAAAAGGATTTGTCAACAATTTATAATATTAAGTAATCAGTTCTTTTTGTAATAGATTTATTAAGATATAACTCACATACTATTATATAATGTTAACCCATTTAAAGTGTTCAATTCAATGGTTCAGAAGCTTTAAGCATATTCACAGAGTTGTGTAACCATCACCATGACCAATTTTAAAACATTTTCATCACCCTACAAAGAAACTACACCCTTTTGGAGCGAACTCTCATCCCCTCCAAACTCTCCACAAAATCCTAGCCCCTGCCCTTGGCACATTCCCATCTATTTTCTGTCTCTGCAGATTTGCCTCCTCTGCATATTTCATATAAAAGAAATCATACAATACATGTTGGGCATCCCTTATTTGAAATGCCTGAGACCAGAATTGCTTCACTTTTTTTTTTTTTTTTCAGATTCTGGAATATTTGCAGAGGCATTACAAGTCAGAGACCAAAGTCTAAACATGAAACTCATTTGTTTCATTTATACCTTATATGCAAAGTCTGAAGGTTAATTTTAAACATTTATTGATTTAATTTATTATTACTTTTTAAAAATTTGCTTTTGGGCCCATGCACTCACCAGAGAAAGACAGATAAAGTGGGAAAGCAAGCTACCAGGTGAGGGACTCAAACCTCAGCCAGTCATGTGGACATCCAGTGCCTTAACCACTAAACCACCAGCTGGCCCACTTAAAATCTTTTTGAATGTTTTATTTTTCTTGAGTCTGCTTTTTCAGGGGTACTTATTGGCATTTTCCTTGTGGGTATATGAAACTTCTCTTACATTTGGAAATTGTCCTCTTGCCATGTTTCCTCCTTGCTTCTGCCAAAAAATCAGATTTATATTTAAAGCCATCACATTCTAAAACTTTCACATCTTCCTTTTTATTTATTTAAACAAATTGAATATGTCTATTGTACATGTTTTAAATTAAGTACAGAGTGAGGGGACCAGCAGGTGGCATGGTGGTTAAGGCACTGTACTCTCCCACGTGGTCAACCGTGGTTCGAGTCTTGAACCTCGTGGCTTGCCTTCTCACTTTGCCTCTCTCCCCATCCCCGTTTCCTCTCCCTCTCCCTCTCTGTGTTTCTCTCTGGCCAAATTAAAATAAAAGGAATGAATCAATAAAATTAAATAAATAATTATTTTTAAAAATATGTGCACAGTGTAGAATGGCTAAATAGAGCTAATTAACATACATTTTTCACATACTCATCTTTCTGATCTCTCAAATCTTGTTAAAATATAAATTGTTATTAAATGTCTTAATTTTTAACAATAATACCTCAGGCAGAACTATGCTCAACAAAAAAGGGAATGTCTACCTTTAAATACATTTTACACACACGACTAACTTCTTTTCCAAAAAAGTTTTCTGAATAAAAACTATCAAAAAGATTAAACCTTCCTTAATTCAGAGTCTGGCTAACTGGCCTTTCAAAACCCCTTGTAGCCTTACATATTAAAGCCTGTTGAAAGGTATTACCAACCACTTCTTCCCCACAAATTACAGGTTGAAGAATCCAAAAAGGATAATATAATCTAATAGCAAATTTGATTTCACTTATTTGCAAAGAATATGTGGATTTTTGTTCTTAAAGCTAACCCCCACCCAACACACATACTTGCTCCCTAAGTTTACAAGAAAAAGTAAGGCCAACAAAAGTGAGCATCACTGAGAGACTATATAGGGTCATTTCAAACTATGCTACAATCCTTAGCTCCCAAATTCCTGTCTAAGGCTGCTCCATACCATGTACTGTGTCTACAGAATAAAAATTAAATTTTAAAAGATAATCTTGAAGTTCACTATTACAGATTAATAAAAATGATACATTTTATAACCTGGCCTTAGTTAAATTCTGACCAAATGGCAGAGAAATAAAAAGCACAATGGCTAAAGGCTTTGGACTCAAAATCAAGTCTGAATCCCATTAATACTTAGAAGCTATGTGACTTGAGTCAGACACATTTAAATTCTCTGGGCCTATTTCCTCATTTGTGTGAAAAAAGGAGGGTGGAGTGGGGTAGAGAGGAGAGAAGGTACTATAAAGATTAAGAGAACTTCATAAATTTAGCAGAATGTCTGGAACATAGAAAACTCTTAGCAAATCAGAGGTGTTTATTAAAATACCTGAAAAAAAAGAGCTTACTTATTTCGGTCACAGAAATTAGGTGCAATAACTGTATTCATAAATAACATCTCAAAGAAGATGCAGAAACAGCACCAAACAACAGCATTGCAATGACTGGCTTCCTGTTAGTGAAGGGAAAAAAAAAAAAAAAAAAAAAGATTCCTTCCTTCCTTCCCTCTTTCCCCTCCCTCCCCCATCTGTCCTTTTTTCTTCCCCTCTTTCCCCCTATAATTTGGGGGTCTTGTTAAAATGCAGGCTCTGGTTTAGTTCTAGTAGGTAAGTCAGGTAAGTTGGAGGCAGGGCCTGAGACTCTGCATTTTAATAAAGCTCCCAAGTAATGAATAAGGATGCTATTGGTCTGGAGAGGAGAGCACAGTTTGAATGAGTTTACAGGATTCCACATTTTTTTTTTTTGAGAGATTTTCACTGTAGGGCGCGTGCGCTCGCCAGACAGACAGAGAGAGACATAGAGACAGAAAGCGAGAAATCACCCCCCAGGGGGGATGGTCACGCCGCAATCCCTTCTCCTCCATTCTCCTCTCGGGATCTTGGGCACACACGCACACGCGCCCGGCGTGAGTTTTAAGCCACCGGGTCCGGGACACGAACCGCGATTGACTACGTGGGAGTCCAGCGACATAGCCATTACGCAAACTGCTGGTTCCCAAGGATTCCACATTTTTAAAAAAATGCCTGGGACCAGACCTGGTGGCTTAAACTCACGCCGGGCGCGTGTGTGTGCGTGCCCAAGATCCCCAGAGGAGAATGGAGGAGAAGAGATTGCGGCGTGGCC
>NW_006159716.1:6917162-6943520 GCF_000334495.1 Tupaia belangeri chinensis
GGCGAGCGCACGCGCCCTATAGCAAAAATCTCTCCAAAAACAAAAACAAAAACAAAAACAAAAAGCCAGCAGTGGATGGAGGTCAGGACAGCTTGATTCTACATGGTCAATTCCATGGCTGAGTCCCGAACCCAGTGGCTTAAAAATCACACCAGGCATGTGTGCATGCATTCCTAGAGTTTCAAGAGGAGAATGAAGAAGGCATTGTGGCATGGCCACCTGCCCCCACCCCACCCCCACTGCCAGGGGTGATTTCACACTTTCTCTCTCTCTCTCTTTCTTTGACAAGCACATACAACCTATAACAGAAACTTAAAAGAAAAAAATAATTCAATTTGCTCCTGACACCAAATACTTATTTCCAAATCATAAAATTAAAATAGTGCTAATACTATCATAAGTCTACCACAATATGCAGGCTTATATTTTAAGTTCTGATGGCATTCTTTTTTTTTATTTTTTAAGAGAGAGATTTTTGCTTGCCGGAGAGGCAGAGACAGAAAGCGAGAAATCACTCCCCAAGGGGGATGGCCACATTCCCTCCTCCTCTATTCTTCTCTAAGTATTCTGGGCATGCACACACATGCACCCGGTGTGAGTTTTAAGCTGCTGGGGACCGTCCAGGACTCAAGCCATGGTTGACCACATGGGAGTCCAGTGATATACCCATTATGCCATCTGCTGGTTCCCTTCGCTTCTTAAATATTTACCTAAGCCAATCTTTCTCTGCAAGTTTGCTATTTCATACAATGGTACTGGTACCACTTCCCTGTCTCTCACTGAAGGCTCAGAAAACAGACAGTTATGGTTGAACAGAGAAAACAGTGACTGTTGAGGGTAGTTCCGCCAAGTCAGGAAATCTAGGTCATAGTATCAGTCTCGCTTAACTTACCTTCGATCATGCATGTAATGTGAAGAAAGGTATTAACTTTACCATCAACAATTTTTCACCCACATAACTTCAGACATCTGCCCCAAGAGGAGAGATTATGGCACCAACTTAATGGTGGAAAAAGAAGAAAACTAAGCACTGACAGGAAGACAGAAGTGGGAACCTTTAGTGTTAAATAAGGAGAGACTTTTTTCTATTCCCTCCTCTTTCCAGGCTCCACCATACTTTCTCTGTTCAGTGAAACATTCTAGTCGTCAAGCCAGCAGGTGGTGTGGTAGATAAGTCACTGGACTCCCACATGGCTGAACACAGTTCAAGTCCTGGACCTAGTAGGTTGCTTTCTTACTCTCCCTTTCTGTCTCTCTCTGGTCAAACTGAAAAAGAATAATAATTTTAAAAATTAAATAATTTTTTTAAATGTCTAGTCCTTAGAAATATAAATTAAAATTAAAGCTTCTCTGGTTTTAACAAACAGGGTGGGGGAGCTAGAAGATCACTAGTTCTCATATATATAGAAGATAAGCATACACCTCTGAAAAGATAATCCTTCCTTCTTCCCTGCCACCTCTCTCACCTCCACCTTTTTAAAAAGGGCACAGTAGCAGACTTAGTGCACACTGGCTTTCATAGACAAATCATTAATCTTCTCCACATTACTTATCACAGCAGCTAGGATAATGTTTGCTCTAATCTAACAGATTTTCATTTCAAAACCAATTGTAAAGCTCAGCAGGGTGCTATATACAACTTTAATGAGAGTTTCTTACCCAAGACTCCTCCAATATGTGCTGCTCAGAATTGCTGAATTTCACTGGTTGGAGGTTGCTGAATGAATCAAGGGAAAGGTTAACCAAGAAACAGAATTTTAAAAATTCATTTCCTTTCGTATCTTTTTCTATTTATGTAAGGATAAAACACTATAAATTTGACCCAACTGATGACAAGACTTATGTTTACCTTCAGCAGTACCTAAATGAGCTCTATGCAAGTCTTTTAAAGGCCACTTTACATCACATCCCGTGGCTCCCTGCAATTAATGCAGAGCAAGGAAGGTAGCTCTGTAAACCTGCTGACAGCTGTTTAAGGGGAGAGGTGAAAAGCAGTGGACATATCCTGGCAGCATACTTAATGGATACACAAACACCACAGTCATCAGTCTGAAGTGATTGTGGCAGAAAATTAACTTAGAGATACAAAACTCATTTGGTGAGAAGACCCATAGCAATTTGGACAATATCAGACTACATAATGGTCAAAGGGACAAAATAAGTTGATGTATTTTCTAAACTTCCCTTTAAGGAAGAAGCATTTAAAAAATTTCTTTTCATATTCTATTGTTTTAGCTTTCTTGCTTCAACATATAAGCCAATAATTGCCTCCTCTTTGAAAAGCAAATGCTCCTATTTAATGATAAATGATGCAATAGTTATGTCAAAACTTTTGTGTTAATACCACAGTACCTCTAAAGCATAATATTTTTATGAGGTAATTTGCATCATTTTTTAATCAATGCTTTTTTTAAATCATCTACTGAGTCCTTTTTTTAATTTAATTTTATTCACTGTAATTATTTTATTTTATTTTATTTTATTTTATTTTGAAGTTGACCAGAGACAGACAGAAAGAGAGAAGAAAAGTGAGAAAGCAAGCTGCCAGGTCCAGGACTAGAACTGCAGTCAGCAATGTGGGAGTCCAGCCGCCTTAACCACTATGCCGCCTGCTGGTCCCCGATTCTATTTTTTAAATTGTTTTCTCCATCACTGTGACATTGAGGCAGAGGAAGGAGAAAAAGAACTAATATGTGTTGGATTATAAACTATCATGCATTGTTTTAAAAATGTAATCTGAATATGTGCATTGTCTTCCAATTTTCATAATTATCCTGGAGGCAGGTTCGATCCTCACTTTACTTATGAGAAAATAGAGACTTAGATACATTAAAGTGTCCATTTCATAGAGCAGTTGGGTAGCAAAGTTATGATTTGACTCTTAGCCTGACTAGAGCTATAGTCTATGCCATACAAACAAACCATCCTACAATTAAATGACAAAACAAAAAATGGTGTTTTGATATTAACATTTGAGGTTATACACACGTGCACATGTGCACAGACACACACGCATGTCCATTTGAACATGAAAAGAAAAAATATTCAAAGGAAATGAATCTTTCTTTTCAATTTCAGGGAAAGAAACAGTCTTTCAATCTGACACAAAATCTAGAAGCTATGACAGTAAAGACTCTTACATTTGACTACATAAAATAAAACCTTTTTGTCTTTCAAAACATGCCATAAATGATCAAGTAACAAAACTTAGAGAAAATATTTATAACACAGCACGAAAAAAGACTAACTTTTTTAATGTGAATGGTTTCAACAAAAAAAAAAAAAAAAAAAAAAACAGTCTCCCTCCCAGAGAGGGTTTCTTGGACAAAGAAAAGCACGCAATTCATAGGGAAAAAAATCAGAATCACTTTTTAAGTATATAAAAAATGGTTCAACCTTAGAATATACAACTAAAGCAAGCAAAAGTATTATCTATGTGTATTTTTAAATCTGTTAGCTTGGCAAGGATCAAAAAGTTTGTTCTTGCTGGCTGAACGGTGGCGCAGCAGTGTAACAACTGATCCACGAGGGAAGGTTCAGGACTTGTGTCCAGAAACTTCCCTTGAGTACTGCACACATGTACATGGTCATGATCCAGGGCTGGCTGGGGCTGGGAGAAGACTACAACATGAAGACTCTGTTGGGAGTGCTTGCTCTCTCTCACGTGCACGCACACACATTCGTGGAAGAAAGATGAATAAACTTTTTTTAAAAGTTTGTTCTACAAAAAAGTTTGTTCTCTAATGTTAAGACACTTAGATACTGCTAGTGGGAGTATAAACTGTGATAACCTCAATGGAGAGTAATCTGCCAATATCAAAACCAAAAGTGCACTTTCACGCATCAATTCTACATATGGAGCTCATCTCACAAATACAATCTTGCAATACAAAGTTCTGTGTACATACATAATAACTGCAAAGTTCTTTTAGTAAAAGCTGTGTGTGTGTGTGTGTGTGTGTGTGTGTGTGTGTGTGTAGGTGGAATCTAAATATCCAACAACAGAGAATCAGTTCAATAAATTATAGTATAATGTGAAACTATGAGCCATCAAAAAAGATTGAGTCGTTGAGTCGACTTTATTCTGTTATTAAATGACATACAAAACATTCTGAGTGAAAATAAAAAGGCACAGCAGCAGAATGTGTAAATATGAAAATCAAAATGAATGCATATGTGGGGTAGCAAACTGTGTTTGCCAGAGGTTACATGCACTCACCACAGAGAGACAGAGACAGAGAAGAAAAGGAGAAGGGAGAAGGCACCTCCCATAGGAAATGGTCATGCTGCAATCCCTTCTCCATTTCTCCATCCTGTTGGGATTTTAGGCACACTTGCATATGTACCCTATGTGATTCTCAAGGCACTAGGTCTGGGACTCTAACTATAAGGTTGGCTGTGTGTGACACGGATACCTAAATGAGGTTTTTATATATAAACAAAAGTGAGCTGTCCTGTTCATGATATATTATTTTCTGGCTTTTTAAAGAATGTTGTAGAAAGTGTGTACTTTCTATTTTAAAAACTAGTTGAATAAGTTTCTACATTTATAAAACACTTTTAAATAGATCCTGACAGTGGTGCAATGGTAAAACACAACACTCTGCAAGGCAGACAAACATGAAGTTACCAGTTTGCATCTGGAGACCTACCTGAGTACGGCTAGGTGAGCATGTGCCCGTAATCTGGGCTGGTTTAAGCCAAGAGGGGATCACAGTGTCAAGACCCTGTTGGTGTGCTATGTTCTGTCTATCTGTCTGTCTCTCTCTCTCACTCATGGGATAAATAGACTTTTAAAAATATTTTTTAAAAATTGGAACCAGCAGTTGGCATAATGGCTATGTTGCTGGACTCCCATGTAGCTGACCGCAGTTTGAATCCCGGACCCAGTGGCTTAAATTCGCGCTGGGCGTGTGTGCGTACGTGCCCAAGATCTCGAGAGGAGAATGGAGGAGAAGGGATTGCAGCATGGCCATCCCCCCAGGAGGTGATTTCTCGCTTTCTGTCTCTCTGTCTCTGTCTTTCTGGTGAGTGCATACACCCTATAACGAAAATCTCTTGGAAGGAAGGAAGGAAGAAAGGAAGGAAGGAAGGAAGGAAGGAAGGAAGGAAGGAAGGAAGGAAGGAAGTCTTTTAAAAATTTAAAATAATGTATTTGAAACTATTAATAGTGAAAAAATTGAGATGGCTTATTGGAACCATTTAAGGTGTGTTACAAACTGTATTAATTTAAGGTTCTTTGTATTTCATTAAAAGTGCAAATTTAAATAAGAGTTGTTTTCATTTACAAATATGACAAGATATTAAAGCAATATCCGTGGATCTCTTTTATACCAAAGATTATGGATGACAAGGCTAATGGCCATCTTACAAACTGTTACACTGTATTTTAATTATTTAAGAGTCAGGTTCCAGGTAACAGTACTGATCCATTTTATTTTCAAAGCCACAAATAAACAGGTTAAATTCCTGTTATATTAAGAAAACTGACTTATCATCTGTGATAGTTTAATGTCTTTGTTCACCAACAACTCCAAAAAAGAAGCTAAGTAACTCGGGGTGGGGGGGCAACAGGTGACATGGTGGTTAAGGCACTGGGACTCACACAGGCAGTTTGAGTCACAGACCCTTGAAAAACCACATGTATGTGTCCAAAATGCCAAGAGAAGAATGGAGAAGAAGAGATTGTGGTGTGGACATTCCCTGAGGGATGATTTCTCACTTTCTCTCTCTCTCTCTCTCTCTCTCTCTCTCTCTCTCTCTCTCTCTCTTTCTCTCCAGGGAGTGTACACACACTATAGCAAAAACCGAAAATAAATAAATAAATAATGATTTTTAGAAAATACAATACTGCAGAAGGGGGTGGAGTAATTTTCAGTACTTCTGTGGTAAATTATGAAAAGCACCCTTCTGAGAATAAAGGGATAGAGACTTGAGGGAAGGGGGCAGAACACAAACTAGAGAGACCCAAGAATGCAAACATGACTTGTTTCTGTGGTCTGAGAAAATATACTTAATACCTATTTTCACGAAACAAATAGGTTCATATCTTTGGGCTAAGAAGGTAAAATATAGAGGAACTTTCCTAGAAGACAAATACGTATGTCTAGAAATACATGGTTCTTTTTTTCTCTAATGGAAAGAGAATGATATTCTTCTCTGGTGGAGATGTAAACACCAGATCTCTCTCCCAATCTCAACTTTTCAAATACCAAACAAAGAAATTCTAAAAATGTATATTCATTTTGAGGACATCATTTACTTCATAGTTTGGTATTCACAAAATGAAAAGACAGGCTCTGCTAAAGTGCCTTCAGAAAAAATACGAACAGTGGTTTAATGAAACTAAGCAGACCAAGCTTCCAGACTTTATTTTAAAAACACTGAGCTACCTCTAGAGCGCATGGCTCGCTGGGCACACTAATAACTAGCTTCAAATACCAGTTAAAATAATTGTGGAATGGAAAGACCGTGCGTCTCACTGAATGCCAACCAGCTCCTGCCTGGACCTCCTGCACTGGCTCTTCCTCCATGCTGCATCCCAAAGCTCCCTATCCTCTCTCAGTTCCCTTTTGGACTGGCATTTCTAGAAGTGATCAGTCCACAGGGAGAAGCTGAATGCAGAAGCTGCTTCATTTTCACCATATGGCTGGGCTCAAAAGGATTTTCCCTACTGTCTTTTGGCTGTGAGTACCGCCAGACACCCACAACTCCTAAATGCCTATAATCCTTTCACTGAGGTAAGCTTTGAAATGAATTCTTCCCAATATCAATACACTCGCTCACCTCCCAATCTGACAGATCTGACAAGACAAGCAACATCGGGTTAGAAAAGGAAGTTTAAGATAGTGGTGGGGTATGTGAAGAAGACAAAACAAAGCTCTACCTTCTTTCCACTTAGAGCAAAAAAGGGATCCATGGCTCGATGTCCTGTCAGCCTTATGAATATGTTTCTAGAGATTCCTAAAGTCATTTTTGTAAGGTGGTTAAAACATATATTTATAATAACCATATAGTGAAAATCAAGAAAAGGAACACCAAAAATACCTTCGCAAAAAAAATCCCTTTTCAGTTCATGAAACACCATTCCATCTGTTGTACCTACACCTGTCCTTTCTACAGTCACATTTGCTGTTTTGAGTTTGTGTTTTTGGGTTTGCTATATGGCATGTGCCCTGGAAGGGGGAGCGGGGTGGTGGGGGTGGGGGACCACCCCCCAGGGGAGCTGCCATAATATAATCCCTTCCCTTCCATTTTGGGAATGTATGTGTGCACGCACACACGTACACACATATACACATACACACACACAGACACACACAGTGTTTTCAAGCTGTAGGGTCCCAGACTCGAACTGTTCAGTCGGCCATGTGGGATTCAGCCTCCTTAACCTCCCTGCTACCTACCAGTTCTGTGATACCTGTTCTTACTCATAATTTTAATGAGATAAATCTATTATTAAAGATGGGAATTTTGGTTGCTAAAAAGTTAAAAGTACCTGACCTATTTTTAAAGGCATTTTTTTCCTCTGAAAAGGTAAAGTTTCCCAAGAGAAAATTACAATAACAACGTTAACCTCAGTGATCTTTCATAATGAAGTTTGTAGGTAGAACTTGGTACAGAATATAACTCTAGTGTATTCTATAGGCTCTGACACAGACGGTGTATTTTACAGAGTTTTAATTATGTCAGTCATATAGAAATTAATACTGTGTGTGAAACACGTCGCCCCCATAGAGCCATGGCTCTTTACCAAAGAATGGCTTTTTGAAACTAGAATTATTTCATCTAAGTGGTTAAAGGCTAAGTGAAGCCATCATATAGGTGCTTGTTACCTGTTGTATATTTTCCTTTTTTAAATCTCATAATCCCACCTCAGGAAGTTTGATTCCTACCTCACAGATGAACATACTAAAAGCCAAAGTCAGACAGGGCTAATAAATAAACAAACCAGGATTATAACCCAGATATATTCCTAAAATCACTGTCTTGGGTCTCAGGGTTATAGGCTAGAGACAGTCTTTTGTTCTACATTATGACTAATGACCAAATTTGTGGTCCTTTATAAACACTACCCTGGGATGGCTCCATAGCCTAGCGTTAAGGGAAATCCAATCCCACATAGCTGACCACAGTTCAAGTCCTGGCTCTAGCAGCTTGAAAAAACACATGGGGGGTGGGGGGTGAGCATGGTTAAGGCACTCGATTCCTACACAGTCAACTGTGATTTGAGTCTAGGACCTGGCGGCTTGAAAATCACGCTGGATTTGTGTGCGTGCATGCCCAAAATCTCAGGAGCAGAATGACAGAGAAAGGACTGAAACATGGCCATTACCCTGAGAGGTGATTTCTCATTTTCCCCCTCACTGTCTCTCCCTCTGTCTCTCTCTCTCTCTCTCTCATGAGTGCACATACCCTACAGCAACATCTAAAAAAAAATTAAAGAAGAAAAACACATCAGCATAACGTGTGTCCTTGTCCCCCAAATCCAGAGAGGACAGAGAAATGGATAAGGGATTGTGGCCTGACCTGGTCCCGCTAGGGGGTGCTTTCTCCTGCCCGCTCTCTCAGGCAAGTGCATGATCCCTCTGACAATTTAAAGAAAAAAATTTAAAAATAAACAAACTCCTGAATGTACCTAATCAGATATTTAATAAATACACAGATAGAAAGCTATAGAAAATACAATGACACTGCGCCTACTATCTAGTTTTGTCTAATCTTAATATTTTGATTTGCTGTAGAGTTTTAAAAAGGACAAGGTGTGTGGTTTCCTCTTTTTTCTCTTTCCCAGAAGTAAGCATTATCCTAAGTCTGATGCAGGATTTCCATTCCAACATGTTTTCATACTGTTTCTACAAATAGCCTGATTTTACATGTTTCCAAATTTTATATCATATTTATACATATGTCATTCAAAAACTTGTTAACCCAGCCGTGTTTTACAGGTGTGTTCCATGATGACAAATGCATGGTGTTTTAGGATATAAACAGACCACAATTAATCTATTCACCTGATAGACACTTAGCTTGTTTCTCATCTTTCTACTAATACAAACGCTGCTACTCTTAATACTCTTGTACATGTCTCCTTTGCGTATTCCCAGGGTACAGACTTAGAAACAGAAATGCCAGGCCAAAGGAATGGTACGTTTGCCAAATATTGCAAAACTGCTTGTGATGGTGGTGGACAGTTCATACTTTCACCAATATCAGGGCCCACGCATCCTCACTAACATTTGGTATTGCCAGATATCATTTTTGCCAATATGATGATGTGAAATTACTTCATTTTTGTTTTAACTTGCATTTCTCTGATGAGTAATGTGATTGAGCATGTTTTCATAATTATAGCTACAATCTCTAAAAACTAAACCACAACAGCAATAGCATAGTTAACTAATGAAGCAATGAGCATACAGATGTAATATAAAATGGATGTAATATATGTTTATCCTAACAGTAAATATTAGATACTAAATTCTAGTTTGTAAATGCAACAGTAAAATATATATATACCACTTTCCTGTACACCTGAAGTAGTTTATATCTACCAGTGTTGGTAAAGACTATTTTGGTAAAAAGCAAGAAATTAAACTAAATGAGCTAAGGTACCTTACAACTAAAAGAGTAATTTTTAAAAAATGAAATTCTTCTATGGGAAAATCATATTACTTGATACATCAAATGCATATATAAAAGAAACAATGACACCCAGAAAAATAGACAAATCTCTTTGTGTTCAGAAAATTTCAATAACCATTTCATAGACTTGTAGAATTATACCTAAATCACTTTTTTTTAAATTGTATTTAACTTTATTTGTTTACTTTATTTATTTTTACTTTTGACCAGGGAGGGACACAGTGAGTGAGTGAGTGAGTGAGTGAGTGAGTGAGTGAGTAAGAAAGAGAGAAAGCAAGCAAGCCACCAGATCCGGGAATCAAATCGCAGTCCCATGTCCATCATCCTTAACCACCACACCAACTGCCAATGCCCACACATCACATCTAAACACCTTAAAGGAAACAGTATTTTAAGCTTATGGAGCAGAAGAAAAGGGGGCAGAAAATAAAGAGACAGAAAGAAAGGTGGGTTGATACTTAAATAGATACCATCTTCCCTGCATCATAAAGGTTAAAAAGAAAATGCTTCCTGACTTTAAATAATATGGCCCCAGGAGGAAGAGAATTTCAGACAAATGATAAGAATGTTACGAGAAGATGGAACCCAGATATGCTCTGTACACCCCAATGTTTTTAAAAATCAAAACCAAAAGAAAAAAAAACCTAAAATTTAACTTTAAGAAGTTAAAAACAAAAATCTCACAATACTTTACATTCATCCAAGTTAATATTTTCAATCTTGCTCTCTCTTTCTACAGAACCTTTTCAATCTTGCTCTCTCTTTCTACAGAACCTCTAAAAAGTTTTATAAATTTCAGGGCCGGCAGCTAGCTTGGTAGTTAAGGGCACTGGACTCCCATATGGCCGACAATGGTTCAAGGCCCAGACCTCGTGGCGTTTTCGATTTCTCCCCCCGCCCCGGTCAAATTAAAATGATTAAATAAAATAAAGTTAAATAAAATAATTTTTAAAAGGGGTTTTATAAATTTTTACAGAAAAGTTGCAAGGCAAATACCTGGTAGGCCCATATACCCTTTACAGAATTCAAAAACTTTACATTTTGTTCATTTTGCTTTATTATTAATCTCATCCCTTCTTTCCCTCTTGGTGAATGGTTTTGGGGAGCCATTTGAGAGTAAGTTAAACAAATACCCCCTTTAACAGCAAATATCTGGATGGTAAGCCTATTAGTTATCTGTAGGTCTTAAATCATCCAAACCACTTGCATTTGGCTTGGAAAGGGTGTTTTCCTATAAAAAGCAAAGTTTTAAATGGCAGGAGTTTAATTTTAGCACCTATGCATTATAGGTTAAATAAAGCAGTGGCTCTTAAACTTTCGCTGTACACTGGAATTACATGAGGATCTTAAAAAAAAAAATACTGTTGCCTGACTCTCATCCCAAACACTTCGACTTAATTGGTATGCAGTGCAACATGGACACTGGGAATTTTTAAACTTTCCAGCTTAAGTATGTGTGGTAAAGTTTTAAAACCAGTACGCATCATTTGAAATACTGATTCTAGGGAAATGTGTTATAGTTCCAAGTGACTGATTAAAATAAACAAGGCAAATACCATCGTCCTGCAAACTAAGGCAAGACGAAACTACAGTTGTAGGCAAATGTTTACTGTGTAATTTATATGTGCTATTCTGGGGCTGTGAGATATAAAGAGGAGCTGCAAAACCAAGAAACAGGCCAAAACACACGTAACTACAGTGGAAGGCGGTAAGTACTGTGCTGAAGATATTTCAAGACTAATAGGAACATAGGATACATTTTAACAGGCCATGGGAACAGTGAGTGGTCCAGAACTGTTAGAGAACGACTAGCATTCCAATAAAACCCTAAATGGGATTGGATAAAATTCAGGCCACAGTAAACTGATCTTGTACACAGCAATCAATGTAACTCAAATCTGAATTTTAAGGATTAGAAACAGTGTATATTAAGAGTGTCTAGCATATACAGGTGATCGCTAAGGAGCTTTCTTGTATTTAAGTCTTAATTTTTTTTTACCTTCTGGTTCAAAACAAACCAAAATTTAACTGAATAAAATTGAGAAAAAAGTAATTATGACAGTGAGGCCATTTATACGCATATTACCTAGATAACCAATGTAGATATTTTAGGTAACTCCTTACTAAAGTTATTTGTCTAGATCTATTATTCCGTAATTTTTACTCTAAAGTACAAAAGGGTTCTGTATGCACAAGGATGAGCTCCTGCCCATTATCTCTCCTGATACACACTAGCATTAAAGTTGCAATATGGCCAAAGCGGCCACTAGAGGGTGGCCAAGTCTGACGTATCCATCACTCTACCCACCTCTCACAAAGGCCCTTAATTGACATTCAAGTTAAGATTTCTGGATCCTAATATCTCATTACATAAAGATTAAAAATTATTATAAAAAAGAAAGAACAGACCCTTCAGGACAATCACGTGTTAACAGTTATGATACTGAATCTGGTTGCTCAAATATTTTACCAAATTTCTCCCTCTGCTTCTTGAGAGCAAGATGCGATTTCTCCAATAGCATGGGAATGCCTGCATTACACTGCATGGAGCAGCATCATTCTATTTGCCATCACTGCTTGCCATTCTCCTTCTCCACAATTTAAGAAAGCACAATAGGCACACACAAAACAAAGATCTTAACTTTTAATGGGGGAAGGCCTTCAAAAAGTTGGAGGAGGGCCAGCAGGTGGTATGGCAGTTTAAAGCATTAGACTCCCAAATGGCTGACCGTGGTTCAAGCGTGGCTTGCTTTCTCGCTTTCTCTCTCTCTGTTCAAATTACAATCAATTAAATTAATAATCCTTAAAAATTTTTTGGAGAAAAGGCAAATTAAAAGATAATACAAGGGCCAGCCCTGTAGTGTAGTGCTTAAGTGCTGTGTGGAGAGAGCTTTGTATCCCACATGGCTGATCATGGTTCAGATCCTAGCCCTGGTGGCTTTAGAAACATTCCACTTATGTGCACATGCGAGCCCAGGATCTAGCAAGGAGGAGGAGTAGAGGAAAAACGACTAGCCTGAGGCATGTGCTCTCCAACCCCACCCCTCCTTGGTGCATGCATACACCCTTTGACATTTAAAAAGCTATAAATGGTATATACATAAAATAGGATTTTTCCACAGACTTTTTGGAAATGCCTCATATTAATACAGAATTTCCCTCAAAGTACTATAGATATCCTAACTACCAAATGCCAAAATTTAAATATATTTTCTATATTTTAAACTCTCTTATTATAATTACACCAAAATAAGTAAATAAATAACTTTATGAAATGTGGTTATACATTCTTTAACTGAGAAAGAGGTTCATTTTGGAAAGATTTAGATATTTTCCCCAAATTCTCCTAATTGATTAGATGTTATCAAAAACAATGATAAAGTCATCTACACTATTTGATAACAGATTTTTGGACAAATGGAAAGACAATGTAAAAAATAATTGTGCTTCTGATTTTGAAGAATCAAATAATATTCTCAGAACATAAAGGTTACAAAGCAAGATGGTAATAATGGGGGGAGAGAGAATCTTCTTCCTACTTGGTACTTTGAACACAAATGTCAAAAAGTATAAATCTATATACATTAAAAACAGATTATAATGAAATATAAATCAAAACCACAGTGAGCTATTATACACACTCATTGGAATGACTAAAAAATAATAAAATAAGAGGTTTTTGACTTAGGGCACGTGTGTTCGCTGGAGATAGAGGCAGAGACAGTGAGAGGGAAAGTGAAAAATCACCCCCCAGGAGAGATGGCCATGCCACAATCCCTTCTCCTCCATTCTGCTACTGGAATCTTGGGCACGCATGCACCTGTACACAGCGTGATTTTCAAGCTATGGGGTCTAGGACTCAAACCATGGTCAGTCATGTGGAAGTCTAGTACCTTAACCAATATGCCACCTGCTGGTCCCAGAATGACTAAAATTTTTAAAAGACTGGTAAGTCTGTCTAAATGTTGGCAAGGACAGAGCATCTGGAACTGTGACACATTATTGGTGAGAATGTAAAATGGTATAGTTGCTTTGGAAAACAGTTTGGCAGTTTCTTACAAAGTTATGCATACAACTGCTATACTTTCTCTCATATAATCCTGAAATTCTACTCTAGTGCATCCATGCAAGAAAATAAAAACATATAATCAGGCAAAGACTTTACTAAATGTCCAAAGTAGCTTAATGCAAAACAGTTAAAATGTGGAAACAAACGTGTCTATTAACTCAACAAACTGATAAACCCATACAATGAAAACCAATGAAAGGAACAAGATTATTGATTGATAAATGCAACAACATAAATGAGTCCCCTAAGGACATTATGCTAACTGAAAAAAGTCAGACACAAAAGACTGTATATTGTATAATTCCACAGATGTAAATTTTTAGAAAAAGTAAAATGACACGGACTAAAAGTAGGTTCATGACTGTCAGGAACTGGGTGAGGAAAATGCTACATATACTATAAATTCTGATCATATTAATGGTGATTAAACGACTGTATATATGTGAAGACTCAATGAATTATGTTCCTAACTTAATTTTCTGAAAATTATATCTTTTAAAGACCGATTAAATATCTCATTAAAAACCTACATAATATTAGGCCAGCTGATGACATGGTAGATCCCACAGGGCCAACCGCACAGTTCAAATCCTGGACTTAGCAACTTGAAAAACGCACTGGGCATGTGTATATGCATGACCAAAGTCAAAAGCAGACATGGAGAAGAAAGGGTTGCAGCATGACCATCCCATGGGGGCATTTTCTCATTTCCCTTCTCTCTTTCTCTGGAGAAGGCATGTACTCTCTGGCTCACTTGCTCACTCTCTCTCTCTCCATGTGTGCAAAATAAACTACCTCTAACACTAATAGGTCAAGACAGCAAGTTAATCAGAAGAGGAATGAAAAGAAATGGTCAAAATAAACACATACATTTAGGGAAAAACATTTTCTTTTGGATCATAGCATAATGAATATTTACAGGTTCCTAGATGTAAAGATAAAAACATGCAAGACACTTTCTACAGAAGAAGCATTCGATCACTTGCTTACCACATTAAGTCTAAGAACATATCCTTAGGCATCCTATCACTGTGCTAAATGTTCATCACTATACTCGCTTGCTACAGAATCCTCAGAAACAAGTCCTGCTACCTAACCCTTAAATTCTGGGTCCTAGTCCTTAAACAAAACATGACTGAACGACTGCGGTTCATGTCCCGGACCCAGTGGCTTAAAACTCACGCCAGGCGCGTGTGCGTGCGTGCCCAAGATCCCGAGAGGAGAATGGAGGAGAAGGGATTGCGGCATGACCATCCCCCCTGGGGGGTGATTTCTCGCTTTCTGTCTCTGTGTCTCTCTCTGTCTGTCTGGCGAGCGCACGCGCCCTACAGTGAAAATCTCTCCAAAAAAAAAAACATGACTGAAGAAATCCATTTATTCCATCTTAGGGCCTGCCCTAACTACTGTGCAGAGCAGCATGGCATGAGAAGGACAATACAACCTGATTCCTGTACCTTTATCACAGTGTCTAAACCTCCACTGCTAGAGTCACTTTTATTGGGTTATTAAATGGTCTTTGAAAGGTCTTCAATTATTGTGCAATTATACATAGTTAAGGATCCACATTAAGTATGATCAAATAAATATAGTTTATGGGTATGGAGTTTTCTCTTTGGGAAAGAAGAAAACGTTCTGAAATTAGATTGAGATTATGGTTACAAAACTACAAACATACTAAAAACCACTGAACTGTACACATGAAATGAGTGGATTTTATGAAATGTGAATTATACTTCAATAAAGCTTTTTTTTTTTTTTCGTTTTTGGAGAGGTTTTTGCTATAGGGCACATGCACTCACCAGAAAGACAGAGCGAGACAGAGAGACAGAAAGGGGGAAATCACCCCCGACACCCCCGGGAGGATGCCCATGCCATAATCCCTTCTCCTCCATTCTCCTTTCAGGATCTTGGGCACACACGCACATGCACCCGGTGTGAGTTTAAGCCACCAGGTCCAGGACTCGAATCATGGTCAACCACATGGAAGTCCAGCAACATAGCCATTACGCCATCTGCTGGTCCCAATAATGCCATTTAAAAAAAATCAGCATAGTTTGACTTAGTCAGATATCTGGCTTCTGAGCAGGAACCTTTGTAGCATACGCAGCGACAAAAGAGAGAATTAGAAATGGGTTATGTTGAGAAAGGCAAGAACATTTTTGTTCAGAAGTGTGCCCAGTGCCACGCTGTGGGAAAGGGAGGCAAGCACGGGACTGGCCCAAATCTCCACAGTCTGTTTGGATGGAAGAGAGGTCAGGCCCCTGGATTCTCTTACACAGATGCCAACAAGAACAAAGGCATCACCTGGGGAGAGGGTACACTGACGGAGTGTGTGGAGAATCCCAGGAAGTACCTCCCTGGAACAAAAATGATCTTTGCTGGAATGTAGAAGTCAGAAAGAACAGAGTTGAGAGCTTATCGCAAAAGAGTACTAATGAGTAATAGGTGGCTACTGCCTTATTTATGACAAAACAGAAATATCTTACTCTTTTTATGTGTACTACAATTTAATCAATCTCCTACACCAGAATTCGGGTTATGAATGGCTGACAGGATATTTTAATTGGACAGTATTTTTATTGAAAAGTAAGACTGGCTTGTGGTTAAATGAATATTGCTGGGCTTTTTAATTTTGATCATTTTGATTCAGTAAAATGCTATCACTGTTTGTTTGCCCTTTCTAAAGATATAACTAGTAATTCACTAGTAAAGCTTATCTTTGTACAAAGATGGTGAATGCCATCTCAAAACCTACTGGAGATAGGTTTTTTTTATTTAGGCTTCTATATAACTAGTTACATGAATATATAAATGCCGGAGAAATCCCTTCACTTCTCAAAACCAATCAGACTCGCCTGTGTTTTAACTTGCATTCATTAACCCATTAACGGTAAGGACGGAATATAAGTTAGTGATGTCTACTTTATGTTTTTGGCTGTAACTATGCCAATCTAATTAGAATTCCCTGTATGTGAAGCGCTGTCTTTTACTTATTGAAAGACATTTTACTGTGGTTTGTCTATACTATCAAATAAAGAATATGTAAAACTTTGAAAAAATAGCAGTATAGTCTACCATGTTAGTTTAGAATTCAACAGTGGAATGAGAAATTTTAATGCAGCCTGAAGGCACGGAGAAGGGAATATGAGTTAATGACTGAGAAAAGTTGTCAAAGGGAGCCTCAGTGAGCACTTCGGCAGGAAGAGGGGGGAGAAGAAAGAACAGTGCAGTCATTGGCTCATGGCTGTAAGACTCAGTCTCAGGAAGGAATACTCAAAGGATGGAGGCCTAAAGACACTCCAGGGCCAGTCCTGAACATGTTATCCCTAAAATAAACTTGCTTCTTTTCTATAAACTATTATTAAGTTTGTTTTTTCCTCAACTTTATGATTATATCAGTTTTATTTTTCTCAGTCACCTACTAAAGTATCTTACCCAACTTTGCTCTTGATCTGTCAAATTGCCTTGAATTATATAAAACTAGAAGACCACAGAAAATTAAGAGGCCTTAGACATAACACATTGCTAACTTTCTTATTTTTATAGATAAGAAACGTTAATGCATAAAGTGACTCACCAGAGGTTATCAGCTAAAAACAATGTAAAAAGTAGAACGGGCTTTCAATCCAAAGCTGATTGAATATACCACCAGACCTTCCCTATCTTAGAATTTCAAAAAGACTGTAATTTTTTATTAAAATTGCACAATCATGTACGTATGCACATAATTTTTTACACATAACTAAAACAGTTTTTGAATCTACCCCAGATGAACTATGAGACAGACAAAAATTATTTTAGGCATGCCAGGTATACCATTGTCATTGCTCATACTTAATTCAACTGGTTAAAGAAGACTTTTCTATCACGTTATTATCTTCAGTATTCTGAGATAATCACAAACTATTGGACATGTAAAGAATAGTCCTATGGGAACATCTATCTTAAAATGTGACCTTGCAATTAAGCATTCACCAGCTATCTTTCATATTCTGCATACAAAGTATTTAAGATAAATTCAGCTAAATTAACAAACTAAAACAGAAAAGTTAGAGCTTTTCACAATCTGGCATTACTACTCCCCCACTGAAGCACTATCAAAGGCATGAAAAGACTAACACCTGCAGATAAAAGCTAAAGGGACACCACCGAACCTGAATTAATGTACTCAAAACGATGTTAGTACACGGAACTTTCAAAATCCCAGCTAAAGGTTCTGTACTGAGGCTTTGGGTTCCAAAGCAGCAAGGAGCCTTCTGGCCAGTTATCTAACAGGAAAGGAAGACTTTTTTCCTCTATCCCCTCCCTCAATATTCTCATTTCATCAGGAAGGTCAAAACAAGTGATAAAATTGATCAATTTCAGAGAAGGTAACCTTACCATAACATAACTGTGATTCTGGGAAGTGTTTATACCCTGTAACTTAAGAAGAAGGCAGTGTGATAACTACCAGTAGTAACTTTGGCTTTCTTAAGATGTGTCCAGATGAAAGCCAAGAGAGATCTCCACAATGGCGTGATACAAGATGAAGGAGACCTAGTTCTGCCCAAGAATATACTGGGAAACCCCCTTTGAGAGAAATCAAACACACCACTTCCAAACCAAAATCTGGATGGTGACTAAGTATTATAGCTATCGCAGGATATTGTAAGAGTTCAGAATATCATTTTGGCAAGTTTGCAGATAATAGACATGAGAGATCTGGAAGATCATTTTGTC
Source organism: Tupaia belangeri chinensis (assembly GCF_000334495.1). Taxonomy (NCBI): domain Eukaryota; kingdom Metazoa; phylum Chordata; class Mammalia; order Scandentia; family Tupaiidae; genus Tupaia; species Tupaia belangeri. The sequence goes on from NW_006159716.1 coordinate 6,935,596, forward strand.
TCTCCTGATAAAACTATTTTCAGACATTCACACTGAGGACTACAGGGTGGGAGATAAACACAGGTTCTTTTAAAACTTAAAATCCAGCAGTATTTCACTTACTGCTGAAAGAGAAGAAATGAACCACCTGAAGTGCAGAATGTCAGTGAGAAATAAAGACAAAAGCATTTATTCCTTGGTAGATGCCACCCAAACCTAATAGTTTCTCCACTTCCACAACAGTATCTGGGGTCAGTGATCACACACTGTTAGTGAATAAGTTTGGAAACTTTTTTCTTTAAATTTTATTTGATTAATATTAGGTTGTCGGGAGTCATGATGTATTTTTCTCTGTTTTCCTATGCAAAAATGCATAGGAATGACTTCCCAAACAACCTAATCATATAGTCATAATGCTCAAAATTCAAAAGGCACAAAGGCAAACAATGAAGACTTCCTCTGCTGGAATCCTCCAATCTTTCAGTTCTCCTCCCTAGAGGCAATTCAGGTACTTAATACTGACAGTGCCAGTGTGTAAAGGAACTGTTTCTAGTTAAGAGCCAGTTTTGAACAATATGCATGTAGACAAACCTCAAGGGGATTCTTTTTTGTTTGCTTTTAAAAGGGATTTTTGCTATGGGGTGCATGCCCTTGCCAGAGAGAAACAGAAATCAAGGAATCACCCTTCAGGCGGATGGCCATGCCACAATCCCTTCTCCTCCAGTCACCTCTCAGGATTTGGGGCATACACACATATGCACCCAGCATGAGTTTCAAGTCACCAGGTTGAGACTTGAACCATGGTTGACTATGTGGGAGTCCAGCAATGCAACCATTAAGCCATCTGCTGGTCCCAAAGGGATTCTTAATTACCAGGGAAATAAAATCTCTGAAGCTTGGATGCAAGAATAAAGGGATGATTACATATTTAAATATCTACAGCAGAAAGTCCACTGTGACTTTTATGCATCATATCCTACTGAAAGAAAAACCTACAGCTATGTCCTTCAACTGGTCCTTAAAGGTGAGTCACATTCTAAATACTAGACAAGTCCTTGAGGAGCTTAAATTTAAGCTCTCTAATGGTGACAATCTGGAGTGGAGGTTGTGGGAGGAGAGTGAGAAAAGGAGGGATAAGGCGTGAGTAGGAAAGGGAAAAAGGGAGAAGGGGGGAGAGCAAGAGAGGTAGAAAGAAAAGGAGGGTAGGAAAGGAGAAAAGAATCTCTCTGTAGTTACACATGTCCAGGGTGTAGTTTTCAAGGTCAGAATTCTTGCTCTAAAGAGTCTTCAAACTGACTGGAGTAGAGGGTGGAGAAGATGCCATCTAAGTTGCTTTTCTTTCTTTCTTTTTTTTTTTTTTAATTTTGAAATTCTATCACTTAACGATTTAGTCCAAAAACTGTGACATAAATATCTTCTTGCTTTAAAGAATGTTCCTCTATTTGCCTTTTTAATTGGGATTTCTTAAATACAAAACCAAGCCAGAAAAGATAAACCTTAAAAACAGGTAACAAGCCCATGAGAATTTTTATCTAATTTTATATCTAATTGATAAGTTAATTAAAAGTTATATTATTGGGTTGGGCCCCATGGTCCTCCTGGTAGTTGAGGGAGTAGGTCCCACATGGCTAATCATGGTTTGAATTCCAGCTCATTGGCTTGGGAAACACCAGGCTATGTACATGCATACCCAAATCCTGAGAAGACAGAAATGGAAGAAAATGACTGATGTGAGATCACCCCATCAGGAGGTACTTTCTCCCTCGCTCACTTACTGTCCCTTTCTGGCCACACATGTGCCCTCTGGCAACAAGTTTTTTCTAATGCAGATTTCAAGGCCACGCTACAACACATTTTAAGGTAGTCTTAGTTGCTATGTTAAATAATGGATTTCCTCTAATAATCCCGAGTTTGGAACATAAGGCAAAGGCTATATGACAGTTACCTAACTGAAACCCCTGCTTTCAGAAAGGTCTCCTAAATCAGTGTGTCAAATCTACCATGCCAGTGAATGACCTGGGGAGTTTGTTAAAATGCTCATTCTGATTCAGCAGGTGTAGGGTGAAGCCTGAGATTCGGCATTTCCAACAGTTCCCAAACGATGATAATATAGCTAGGCCCAAAATCATACCTTGAGTAGTCAGGCTCTAAATCATTCTTCAGAATTTCAAGCTACCTATTCCACAGTCTCATGAGAACTGTATTTATGAGTAACTCTCAATATGGCAATGCATAACACATACCTTTGTCAATATCTACCGAAACTAACCTAGGTTTTGTTCAAATTTTCTGTAAGTCTATAGTTTTTCAACATAAAATTAATTAAAAATATAGTTTTGCGAGAATGCTTATCAGGCAAAAATTAACTAACAGCTGAGGAAAGCCAACATCATAGCTCTAAATTTAAGGTTGATATATTTCTCCCATGAGTGAGTGAGAGAGAGAGAAAAGAGTGTGCACCCCAATAGGGTTTCAATGCTTTAATCCACCCCAGCCCCTGATCAGCTCCAGATCATAGGCACATAGGCCTTGTATCCTCAGGGAGGTCTCTGGACTTGAACAAAGAACCATTCCATGTGAGATTACCTCAGAGTGTCATGTCTTACTGCAGTACTACCAACTAGCTCCATGGTTTTCACTTTAAACTGTTACTTTATCATTCAAGTACCTTCCGATCACTTTATCTGTAAATATTAGATCATGGACCAGGTAATGAAGTTTTTATGGTTAAATGAAAAGAGTAAAGATAGTATCAGTTTCCATAAAGCTAAATATATTCTATGTTGTTATATATATTTGTTATAATTTATTTGTAACTATGTTGATTAATTTCCTTTTAAATGTCCAACTGAATGAAAGTTGGTAGTCCTACTTGTTGCTTTTGATTAACTGCTTAATGTGATCCAAAAGTCTAAGAACCACCAAATTCAAATAATTTCTCCACACCTTTCTCTGGAAACTGAGGTGGATGCTCAGCAGGGATGTGTGTATGACTGCAGAAGCACTTGAAACCACATGTGACTTTTTTTTTTTTAAATCATCTCCACCAATTTCCAGCGTGTGACTTAATTTACTGATGAAATGTGCTGGCTCGCTCATGTAAGTCTGGACTAAAGTGGGTGGAAGGGAATTTACAATATTTAGACACAGGACACCAGGCGATTCCTAAAGTCCCTGGGACTTTGACAGCCTGTGATTTCAAGGAATTCACATTTTTTTGTCCTCCTCTATGAACATTCAATCTAGAGCTTGAGCCAAAACCATCAGTCACAAAGACCTCTTCCTCTAGTTTGTTGGCTCAACATATGTCACCGTTATGCAGAAGTTTTGTGTTTTGAGCATGTGGCTAAGTTTTGTATCCTGCTTTGCTGTATTCATAACAAAGAAGCTATACTTTAGCTGAGTAAAAGCAATAATCTTGCATTAGTAACTCTGAATGAAAATAAAAGCAGTAAGGACAGCAGAGTTCCAGAAGAAAACCATGTTTGCAAAAGAGAGCCTCTTAAGGCAAATTTCACATGTTCCATATTTTAAAACAAAACAATTAGACTTATTTAGTGTGAAATAAAATTTGTGTGAAATTTCTCACCATTCTACATTCTATTACAGCAAATCTACAGACACAACAGTTGGTCAATTTCTCTTACATCTTGTTATTAAACATTTACTTCAGGTCCATTAAACTCACTTTCTTCCCATACCACCTCCCCTCCAACTCCAGACTTTACACATAAATTATATACCGTGAGTCACATGAGGAAGACGATGACCTTTCTCGGGGGCATGAACTACAGCTTGAGCTGTCACTACAGGAAACTGAAGTCAAAGTAACCCATGGTATATATTGTCAATGTTGACATCAGAGCTACCCCATGCAGAGGAAAGCTGCTGAAGCTATCTGGTTCTGCCTTCATCCAAGTTCATTTAGCACACCATCAGAAAGACTTTTCTGGTTCAATGGTCTGTGATTATCTAATACTTTTCAAAAGCATTTCGAAGGACCAGAGTTACAATCTTAATCTATCTGCCAACCGTCCATGTATGTGTTCATGTTCCCGAAACTGCACATTCCCTTTAGTGTAGATGGGTAACAACAGCCCAGTAACCTACCATACTTCGTGCACAGTAAAGAACTGTAGCACCATACTAATATTTTTATTCCCATTTTTTTATGTTCTATTAACCTGATCAAATCTAAGACTGTTCAGCTGTAATGTTCTTCTGTAGGCAAGTAATATAATACTTTATTAACTATGCTGAATGTAGGAACTGTATAATAATTTCAAAAAATTTTAATCCATCATTACAAGAAAAGTGACAATTTGATATAATGTTTCCGGCTTCCTATAAAGCACTTCTATGAATGACAAGTTATTTATAGCTGGCAAAAGAAGCAAAATCACTCTATTTCAAAGGTGCTCTGAAAAATGTAGATTTTTGACAACTCTGTTTTCTACCTTTTACAATAAATAATTCTACTTCATATGCTGAAAACATACATGACCCGTAACTTATTTAGAATCAAGTAAAAAGATACATAGTTCTTACTGGGTTCTAAACATAAGCCTAAAATGGAACCCACCCTTAAGGGACTCCAAACACCAGAGAGCAGAGTACCACTGAGGATCAGATTTAATCAAACAGATAGACTACACGTTTGACTTCAGCGATTTAGTTCTTTTAAATGTTTCTGTCTTAAGGGGATATAAGGATTAAAAAAAAAGGTTTTTTTAACTCTTTTTTCCCTTTCCTTCTCTCTTTGTTCCATTCTGTGTTTTTAACGAAAAAGAAACTAACAACATGACTTATTTTTCTTAATTGCCAAAGGATGCATGCACTCGTCAGGCTGGGACAGAGATAGAGAAGAGAGGGAGAAAGCACCCCCTAACGGGGCCTTGTCATCTAATCCTTTTCTCCATCAATCCTGTTGAGATTTGGGGCATACGCACAAGCACTAGGCATGTTTTCCAAGCCACCAGGGCTGGCCATATGGGATCCGACTCCCTTAACCCCTGGGCTACAGGGCCATCCTACGTATAATTAATCTTAAATGGTAAAAAAAAAAAGCATCAATGTGATATATGAGACAAGAGTAACCACACTGTTCAAGGAACATAGATTTACAGTTCTGGATCTGTAACTACATGATACAGATCTTAGTTCCATTAATTTCTAAAATAAGAGAATATGTATACTGATTTCACAAGTAATTTTAAATTCTTAGATTTTTTTCCATTCCCAATCATAAAATGCCCTTGTGATAGATAATACTATAGCCATGAATTCTTTAAATGTTATTTTCAAAATGCTTTAATGTATAGCATGTCTTTTTATTTTCATTTTATGATATAGATGGAATAGGTAGCAGTATTATCATTCCATAAGTAAACATCTCTTAGACAGCTAAACAACTTGCCCAAGAGGTCAAAATTAAAAGAGAAGGATGGCAACTTGTCGACCTTGTTTCCCTGCACCATATTCCATGTCTCTGGTCTAGAAAGTCAGCTGCTATTAAAGTATATTTTTAGCAATTGACTGTTAGTTCTTATTGGCAATGTAATAATACACACCTATATGCTCACTTTATAAACTGGCACTAAGATTGATTGAAAAAAAAAATCCTTAGACACCATCTGTCAATGTCTGCCATCTTTTGGTAAAGATATTAAAGCCCATCTTTGAGACTTCAGAACTCTTTTTCAAAACAGATTTGTGCAGTGAGAATAGATACAGACTATCTCCATAACACAGCCCAAAATAAAACTATACCATGTGTAGCTCCTGGGGTTTGAAATGGCACTAAAGAAATTTATCAGAGATTCTTTGTAAATCTCCTGAGCAGTCTCTCATTTTTTATCTTACTCATATTAAAAAAAAGAAAAAATCTTCAAAGTCCCTGCTCTTTCAGAAGGTGACTGCCTTGCAGAAGACTGTCCGTCGTTCCTTGTAGAGGTTGAGCACTTCACTCTCCACACTACTTCCACGAATTTGTGATGTCAAGAAAATCACCAACTTTTAGAGTTAGAAGGGACTAGTTTTTTAGTTCAAGATCTCTACTTTACAGGCTTTAAGTAAGCCCAAGCTAATTACTGACTGAGCCACCAAAAGAACCACTACACTCTTTCCCAACCCGGGAGACTTTTACCACGTGATCACCATCCATCCGTTTTACAGCTAGGCATGTAATGAAAGGGATAAGCTTTTAACCTCAAGCTCAGCCCAGAGCAAAGGCAGTATGAGTACTGCTGAGTCATGGTGGAGGTCAAGTGGGAAGGCTCTGGTTTGTGTCCCAGATCTACCTAAATATGCTGGGCATGCCCTTCAGGATAGCTGCAGGGCAGGGGGGTAGGCAGAAGGATCATGGCATGAGGACCCTGCTGAGGGTGCCCTTCAACTTCTTCTTTTTCTCTTATGAAGGAAACTTTCTTAAAAAGAAGTTTAGGGGACAGCAGGTGGCATGGTGGTTAAGGGCGCTGGACTCCCACATGGCTGACTGCAGTCTAAGTCCCAAACTGACGGCTTCCTTCCCTCGCTTCCTTCCTTCTCCCTCCCTCCCTCCCTCCCTCTCTGGTATGTATGTATAAATAAATAAATAAAGTTAAATAATTCTTTAATAAAAGTTTAAATTTAAAATGGTTATAAACAAAGACAAAAGTTGAGAATTAGCTCTGTACTTCATTTTTCTCTATCATCCCTATTCTACTATAGTATCGTGTTTTAGACTACAAATTCAAGTTTGAAGGTTACACATTATATTTTGCACATTCAAACATCAAAATTTAGAAAAGAGATGATCAAAAGTACAAATGAAAAAATTGTTACATTTTAGGTTTGTTCAGTTCCATCTGAGTGAACATCTACTTATTCTTGTTAAATTAAAATAATAAAACTTTTGCATTGAAAACAGTGTTTTGCCTTTATCAGAACAGTGCTGTCTAGAGCAGCCTCATAAATGGAAGGAGAAGAGGAAGGGGAAGAAAAATAAGGGGGGGAAGGGGAGAAGAGATGAAATGGGCCCGGCCACACTTGCACATGCTGCGCTCTTATACATGCACCACGGCTCTTATGTCTTATACATGCACCATGGCTCTTATACATGCACACTCTCTATACACACTCACACATTCTGTGCTCTGCAGAATAGGGCAATATGGAGGTCCAGATTCAATCTCTATGTCCAACCTAAAGGTCAGGTGAGTGCTCACCTGTTATCCCAGCTTCTATGGGAGGCTAATGTGGGGAGTGAGGTTGGGGGGGGGGGGGGGGGGGGGGAGGAGGGTCATAAGCTCTAGGCTGGCCTGGACAGAAGAGCAGAGCCTTGTCTGGAAAAGATACAGGCATAGTAGCAAGCACTTGCAGTCCCAGCTGGGAGGCTGAGGTGGGAAGACTGACAGTGAGACCCTGCCTAAAAACAAAAACGAAAGATAAAGAAAAGAAAGGAAGGTATAGGGGAGGAAATGGAAAGGGAAAGGAGAGAGGAAAAGGGAAAGAAAAAAAGAAAAACAGAAGCGACGGCAAGGGATGGGAAGGGGAAATAAAATTCCACAGAGAAAGAACACTAATCACATCTCCAAGGCAGAAAATATAATGCCATGAGCTAGTGTTCTGGAAATCAGATTCCTCCTCTGCTAACATTTTACCAAATGTGTACTATCAGAAATCAACTTCCAAATACACCAAAGTTTTCTGCAAGACCCCGAACTGATTATAACCTAGTCCTCGAATACTGTAATAATCTGAAGCCCATGTCACAGCCTCGCTCCATTTTCTATACCCAATTCCGTTTACCAATTTTTAAAGCCAAGATCTCCAAAATTCTTCCATAAGACTATAAAATCTTGAAAGCTAACCCAGGGAAACTGGATGACAAGCCTTGGTCATCCTTCAGTCTGATAGAAAGTATTAATGCAACAAAATTAAAGAGAAAAGCTGGGGGGGGGGGGGGG
>NW_006159716.1:6943876-6960496 GCF_000334495.1 Tupaia belangeri chinensis
AAAATGAAAGAGAAAGGCTGGGGGGGGGTGTGAGTTGCCACTCAAATATTAGAGTTTTAAAGAAGAAAATTAGTATTTTCAATCAGACTATATATGATTAGTTACAGAGAACCTACAGTAATAAGCAGTGATCAAGAGATGCTCTGAAGGCAAAAATACAAACAGGAATGCTAAGATTTTGCATAGCTTTTAATACTAAAGGCCATTTATTCAAATTTCATTCATTCTACTTATAACGAAATACAATGTACCAAGTTTTAATTATTGTAAACGAAGTTAAAGGTCTAGCAGTGCAGTAGAATTCAGAACTAAACTATATGCTTCCTGAGAGTATCACGCTTGTTGGTGGCAAGGGTTTACTGTTGAAATAAGCCTGGTGTATGTTTATACAGGCTTAGTACACATAGCATTTACAGTACTGTATTTTAGAGATAATCTCATCTCTGAGTATCCTATTGTTCAGGCTTTTTATTAAATTTCAGACTTTCTTGGGGTTCCTTCATTTAAAATGCTCACATTTGATAGTGTTTTCACTGATAAAAAACACCCACCTAGTATATAATAGATCAAGTGTTCTTTAGCTGGTAACTGGAGACCAAAGACCCTGCTCACGAAAGAAGAGCAGTACCGTTCACTGAGTAACTGCTAATGCTTACCACAATCTAGTAACCACAGTCAAATAAATCCAACTATTTCCTTTTGATCTTATGAACAACTTTACTTTTGAATTAACCTTGTTTTGTTTTAATATGTCAAATGATTTTAAAGAGAGAAAAGGAGTAACAGAAGATGAGTAAAATTTTAGTTATTTTAAATAAAAACTAACCTGAAGATTGAAAGCTGATCCTGAACCCTAAAATTTCATTAAGTTTGTGAACTATTCTCATCCACATTTCAAATAATTGGAAAGCTAACATAAACAATAACCAGAGGCAAGCATGAAAGTGGCAGGATTGTTAAATTCTGCTTTCACACAGTACAGCAATATTTAGACTAGAAGAAAACATCTAAGAAGAACTCGAATCAATAGCCACAACTCAATTCTTCTGTAAACTACTAATTTTTATTCCTAGGAACAAAGTTATCATCTCTACTTTTATTCCTCTGACCTCTACAAAGCTGGAAACTATGTGAATACACAAAATATACATTTATCCATGTTCTGAAAACTTTCCAAAACTGGATACACCAGACATCTGGCTGCATCAATTACAGTGCACAAAGGTAGGATCTTTACATATGAAGAGAAGATGAATTAATGGTTGAAGAAAGACAATGCTAATATCAAGACTGCAATTTTGTAGAGTAAAAGTAATTCTACACTCTAAAATCTAGAACTCTGAATTTCTGGCCAAAAGCCCACTAAAAGATTCTAATACAGTTTATGTTACTTTGTTCTGTGGAAAGATCCTAGGAACACAAAATAAATTGAGCACGAAAAGAAACACCAGGAAGGAGATCATTTATAACAGAACACAGACTGTCTTACAAGATACATTTGCATCAGACCTTCAATTCTCAGACCTGACTAGTTTCAGAGGCACCTTGTAACTTCTAGAAGGTCAAACACAATTTCAGAAATACCCAAACTTTCTTTCTAGGTGATTAAGAATATTATTCAGCTTTTAGTTTGGTGTTATCCTACTCTAGGTCAAGAAAGTGTAATTTATTTAAGAATAATGAATAAAGATGAGTTGAAATGCTTTGCACACTACGGCTCACTTTATTTTGGACACACACACACACACACACACAACACACACAAAACACTATGCAAAAAGATATATAAGCATTCTTGCATTTCTAAATTATCCTGCATTCTTCAACCTCTTCTCCTTCAAGTATAATCAGAGCAAATCTGAGCTTCATCCAGTGCATGAGAGGAAGGTTCAGTGCCTATAAGTTTTTCATGTATAAGAGCTTCTATTGGTATATACAAAGAAGTACTAAGTAAAGCAGAAGACAAGCACAAGACTCAGAGTCAGGAAGTATGAATTGTTCACTTTTTCATAAACTTATATGCCCCTCAGCAATGCTGAATCCATATGGAAGAGCTCTGGCTTGGTTCCCAGGAAGACATGTACACTCCAGGTAGACATCCATGTGCCTGAGATTCTAGCTGGCTGGGAGTTCCTATCAGGGTGCCTGTCTGCCCGGTCTCTCACTCTTGTGAAAGAAAAGAATAAACTTTATACAAATTTTTAAAATTTCCACCATAAAGTAAATATAAGCACTTCTAGCTTTGCAACACTCAAATATTTCTTAAAATAGATAACTTTTACTTAATATTTTGAACAGTTTTATATTTATAAAAAAAGTTACTAGGAGAGTGCAGCAAATTCTCATATATCACCAACATCTTATACTAGTTTAGCATATTTGGTACAATTAATACACTGCTAACGAAAATCTATACTTCATGTGGATTTCCTTAGCTTTTATCTAATTCATTTTTCTGTTCCAAGATCTCATTCAGGACACAGTCATTTAGTTGCCATGCCTCCTTAGGTTCCTCTTAGCTTTGACAGTTTCTGAGATAATCTGTTTTTGATAACCCAGATAGTTATACAAAGTACTGGTCAGATATGTTGCAGAATGTCCCTTGATTTGTTTTTGTCTGATGTTTCTCTTATGGTTAAACTGAGTTTTATGGTATTTTGGAATGATCAGAAAGGTTAAGTGCTATTTTCCACCACAGCATAAATGCTATCAACATGAATTATCACTGTTGAGGTTAAGGCAGTGTTGTAAGACTTCTCAATTTTTAAGTTATTTCTCCCCTTTCTATATTTAACTTTTCAGAAGGAAGTCACTATGCATAGCCCATACTTAAAGAATCTCAGACAGGTAGGAACCTCCTCCTTAAAGGCAGAATAACATAAATTATTTAGAATTCTGTGTGACATGTTTATCTCTTTCTGCCCTTTTCATTTATTTAATCAATCATTTATTATGCCAGCATGATGAGCAGGTATTTATTTCATATTCTTGGTTACAACTCATTACTATTTTGTTACTCAAACTGATCAGCTTTGGCCATTGGGAGCTCTTTCAGTCAGCTCTATGTCCATTTGACACACACCTATAATTGTGGGTATTTTGTTTGTGTTTTAAACTTTATTTACTTATTTAATGAAAGAGCAAGAAAGGACGGGTAACTTCAATAGAGTCTTGCCACACTATCTTCGTAACCTCCCCCCTCCAAGCTCTCTAGTCACACAAGATCAGCAGACCATGTTTAGGTAGATCCAGGACCTGAACCCAAGACTCCCCAACATGGCTTCTAGCATTGCAATGAGTGCCATACTACTTGTGCTACCAGAGATGGGCCTTTTTTTGGTTTGAAAACAATTTTTAAAGCACTTATTAGGGCCAGCAAGTAGTGTAGTAGTTAAGATACTAGACTTCCACAGGGCCAACTGTGGTTCAAGTTCTGGACCTGCTAGCTTGAAAAAGTCAGGCATAAGTGTGTACAGGCCCAAAATCATGAGAGGAGAATGGAGGAGAAGGGACTGTGGCATGGTCATCTTTCTCCCCCTGGAGGGTGACTTCTCACTTTCTCGCTGTGTCCTCCTGTGAGCACACATGCCCTATAGCAAAAATCTCTCAAAAGGAAAACAATAACAACAAAAAACCCTTCTTTACTTTGGGGCACTATGATATACTCCAAACCCATCTCCTACATTCTTTGCCCCAGTCCTAGAACTGGCCATTTCTCTAAGAGTTCTGGTTCCTTTAACTATAGAACGGTATTAGAAACCCAGATCTGGTGCTAGCTGTGATCACTATTGCTGGGTGTCACTGCCTGTAGGCCATCTCGGCTGACAGAGCAAGGAAACATGTGGATACTAACACCTGCACATATTCATACCTGTTAATATCTCTATATGTATTAAGATACATAAGATACCTTCTAGATCTGTATTAAACTAAACGTTACCACATAGACCACTTTAGCCTCCTCCTCTTACTTATCTGTAAACTCTCCAGGAGTGAGAAATCTGGCTTCCACCATCCACTGCCCTTTCCTTAGCTGTTCAATTCCAGAACATATGCACAGCAGTACTGGAATTATTAACCTGTACTCTCTTAGAAAACAACTTCCTTCATCAACAACAGTATCTGTGTGCAGGTCTTTTGTCTTTAGTCTTCCAGACTCCATTTACTTCTAATGTAACTTAGTTGAGCAGTTCTTTTCTCGCTCCCTTCAGTGAGCTTGTTTCATACACTTGAAATACACTGTCTGTTTTGTCATTCTGCATTCTATGCTAGGGTCTCCTGATCTCCTAAATGACTCAAATACATTAAAGTTCACACTTTGTCCTATAAAATTCCTTAAGTTCTGACAAATGTTTATCTATTTACCTATTGAAGGACATCTTGGTTACTTTAAATCTTTGAAGATCACAATAATGCTTTTTATAAATACTGACATGCAAGTTTTTCTGTGGACCAACATCAGCTAAGATCATCTCTTCTGGGATCAGCAGAGGGTGTAATGGTTACGTCACTGGACTCCCACATAGTCAACCATGGTTCAAGTTCCAGACCCGGCAGCTTGAAACTCATGCTGTGTGTGTGTGTGTACGCGCGCGCGCGCACACACACACAAACGCACCTGAAATTCCAAGAAGAGGATGGAGGAGAAGGGACTGCAGTGTGGCCGAGAGGTGATTTCTCACTTTCTGTCTCTCTGGGGAGAGCACATACTCTATAGCAAACCCCCCACCCCCCCAAATCTCTGCTTCCTGAACAATCTTTCCCAGCTGTTAACCATCCACTAAAGGCATCTAAATCTTTCCCCACTAACTTGGTGTATCTACCCAAGAAGCCGCTAGTTAATGGGCTGCCCAGAAAGTCAAGACGCATGCTTGTATACACCATGGATTTTCTGACATCCCAGTATCTGGTACAATTCTCATTGCATATCTGCTAGTCATTCTTTTCAAAGCTTATTTCTGACTATAGCTCAATCAAATAAGTATTTACTAAGGGTCTCCCAAGTGCAAAGTACTATTCTAGGATTCAAAAATAAATAGAATAGTGGTTTTCACCCTCAATGAGGGAAGAAAGGTACTTGCAGTTATTTCACATGAAGCAAATGGCAACACAGGAGTGCTTCCCAGAGCAACTCATGCTTGTTCCAGCAGCTATCCTTCCCTACAGTGGGTGTCCTACCTTATGTAGCTGCTGGGGTAAAACATTTGAGGCATACACACTGCCTGTGTGTTCTTAGTTCAGTCTCTCTTCTCCCATCGCTATGCATCTGAGCTGGCTAAATTCCTAGCTTTCTATAGGAATTTATTTCCTACTAAGCATGATCACTCTCATTCCTATTATCAGAATCAACAAACATTCCTGAACACTCTTTTAGCAATACAATGTTATTCTTTCCTCTATCCTCATTTTCCTTATAAGGCTTAGAACTATATCCCAGCTACTTTCCTGAAAATATAAAAACTGAAAGAGTATGCCAAACAGTAAGATTGACATAATAAAGCACTTCTAATTTAATACTGCCTATCTCTCTGCAATTTTTACTTTCCCCAATGGAAATAAAAAAAAAAAAGTATAAATAACTCAACTCCTTTCTTTTTCTTATAGGCATAATGACTAAATAATGCAAAATGACATTATAAGGACTACAACACATTTTATTCTGCAAATTTATTTTTCTCTCCCCAACTCATATAATAAAGATACTGCTAGACACAAACTAACATATAAGATTCGTGAGTACATGTGATCCACTTCTGGGAATTCACTCTACAAAAATAATGTAAGAGAAGAAACATACTACATGCAGAAAACATTTACTATTACATCATATATAATAATGAAAAGCTGAAAACAACCAAACACTCCCAAAGTAGGGGAATGGATGAGCCAATGAGGATAGATTAGGTCAATGGTACAATATGTATAATTTAAAATTTGATAACAAAATAGAAATATAAGAAATGTTTCACAAAGAACAATATAATATCACAAGTACAATTTCACACTGTAAAAATACATATACACAGAAAGAAATTTTAAAGATATAGAAAATAATGAGTAAAGAAATTAGCCAAAACTTTTCCTTAAATTTTTTTTTCTTTTACAATAAAAATGTAAAGAAAACAAAGAGAGGGATAATTGAACTCAGGAAATAAAGGATATTTTTTAAACTGACTGGTTTGAATGTAGGCTCTGCTAAGCTATTAGTTCTGTAGCTGTGGGAGTTATTAATCTCTCCAAATCCCCTTTAAAGGGAATATGAGACTAGCAGGTGGCATGGAGGTTAAGGCAATAGATCCCACATGGCCAGCTGCATGGTTCAAGTCTCCAGACCCCAGTGGCTCAAAAATCACGCTGGGCACTTGTGTGTCAGTGGCCAATATCCTGAGAAGAAACTGGAGGAAGAGGGACTGCAGCGTGGCCATCCCCTCAGAGAGTGATTTCTCAGTCCCCATCACTAGCACCGGTGTCTCTCTCTGGCGGGCTTGCACACCCTAAAACAAAAACTTTAAAATAAAAGTATAGGGTCCAGCAGATGGCATAATGGTTAGGTCGCTATACTCTCATGTAGTTGGCCATGGTTCGAGTCCTGGACCCAATAGCTTAAAATTCATGCCAGGCACGTGCACGCACGTGTCCAAATCCCCAGAGGAGAATGGAGGAAGAGAGACCATGACATGGCCATACCCCTGGGAGGTGATTTCTCACGTTCTGTCACTCTTTGTCTCTCCAGTGAGCACACACTTGGGGGCAGGGGGGAGGGGGAGAAGTATATTACAGGTAAGCAGGTGACATGGTGATTGATAAAGCACTGGATTTTCATATGGCTGATTACGCATCAAGTCCCATACCTAGTGGCTTGAAAATAATGCCTGGGGCATATGCACGTGTGCCCAAAATCCTAGGAGAAGAGAGGAAAATGGAGAAGAGACTGTCCTGTGGCTATCACCACCGTCCCCCATGTGGGGGGGGATGAGTTCTCACTGTCCCTCTCTCTGTCTCTCTTTGGCAAGTGCAAATGCCCTATGGCAAAAAAGAAAAATAAAGTACACAATTAGTATACAGTACATGTAACAGTTATTAATTTATCATACATGTGCTGATCAGGTAATAGTGTTGAAGACAAATACTACAAAGACTATTAATATAATCTTAAAATAACACAACTGGTGTTATTTGTCTGGTGTTGACAAAAGTACACCTATTGAAAATTTTTTCTTAAAATTACTTGTTTCTACAAGAGCCCCACTGTCTAAAATTTTTACCTAACAAATTTTTAAAATCCAGGATAATTTGATAGACCCTATATAAACAAAAACAAAACACAGACTTACTAAGATTGTGCATACATTTTTACTCATTTCACTTATTACTTTTGTTTTCTTTTTGTGCTTATTAAACGACTTTTAAAAAATAAAATTTCACCAGTCAGTAGGTGGCATGGTGGGTAAGGTGCTGGATTCCCACGTGGCCTTCTACAGTTCCAGAACTGGCTCTGGTAGCTTGAAAAATCACAACAAATAAGTGTATTTGTGTATGTATGTCTTAAATAAATAACCAAAATAAAATAAAATTTCATCCAAGGTAAAGGCCCTGCTTTACTAACCTCTGCATCTCCTAGTTCCAGTTAGAGCACCCAAAATGTACAGGCAACAATCTAATTCTTTACACTGCTTACTCCACTGCTGAATTAACAGTGCAACAATGTGGTAAAGGAGTAATTATCATTGCACATTCCTAATACAACCTTCCAAAAAGAAATTATTTTCTTTTTATTCTAGAAACTTCATCAATAAAAAACCAAACATGGCATGCACAAGAAATAAATGGAAGGGGCCATCTAGAACTCACTGCTAAAGACAACTCAGGTTGAGAATCTAATGCTTGAAGACAGTAAGTTCTCCCAAAATTCTTCCCCATACAATTATGAATGGAAATGATATCTAAGATAAAAAGGATTCTCTTAGCTTAAGAAAGAAGTTATCAAGTTAAATTTCTACTAAGATTATTACCTCAAAAAGACAGGAAAAAAAATCTGATTATAGGATATGCCAAAAGTCAATAGTTGCCTTTCTGCCCTTGACACAGCATACTACGTCCACAGACCTAATGTCCTCACACAGGTGTCTCTAGTATTGTGAAGCTGTCACTTTCCAATTTCTACCTTTGCCTTTTAGTCTCTCATTCATTCACTGTCTCATTCAACAGAGCAATTCAACTGCTAACCTACTGCCAGCCACAAGAGCAGTTAAAACAACTGCATCATCTTTTTTCTCTTTTTTTAAAAATTTGAATTTATTTATTTACATTCATTTACTGTACATCATTACAGCATACAAAATGAGATTTTCCATCCAGAATACACTGCATATTGTCTCAATCAAGCACATCAACATACGTGCTATCGTCAACAAATAATTTTCCATTTCTTGTTTCCTGTATATTTTGCTTTTTTCCCCATCCTTGATTCCCTATCTCTCACCCTCTGCCATCTCCCACCCTCCTCCCACACTGTCTCTGGTATCCATGATTGCTTTCTATGCCTCTTCCCTCCCACACAGACATTTTATTGATTTACTGATGATCTTAATAAATCTAAATATTTTCAATAGCAAGCGCAGTTAATATATACATATCCATGAACATAAGTCTGACTTTAGGCATAAACCTTAGTGAGTAGAATGAACATACTATAAAGTAGCACCTAGGTGGGGCTATATAGCTTACTGCAGTAGTCAAATAGGTATTTTTAATGCATTTTTTTTTTAATTTCAAGAAAAACAGTTTTAGGTTTTTCCACCTGAAACTTTTTAAAAATTAATTAATTTACATTCATTCCCTAAGCATCGTCACAGCATACAAAATGTGATTTTCCATCCACAATATACTGCATAGTGGTTTAATCATGCATGTTATCATCAATAATTTTCCATTTCTAGTTTCATACCCCTATTTCTGACCCTCTGACCTTCCTCACCCTCTTCTACACTGTCTCTGGTTTCTACAGCTGCCTTCCATTCCTTTTCTCCCCACATTTTATTGATAACACAATTTCTTAAATAACTACTTTCAGCTGGTAATTTCAAGAAAAGCAGTTTTAACTTTAATAAACCAAAGAAATGCTAAGGAACTTTGCTTAAAACTTAAAGCCAAGAAACAGGTTAGGATTCTGTTCAAATAGTAGGTACATGAACCTACTGACTGCATCATTTAAAGACCAGAATTAGAATGTGATCCTCAACCCCTCCTCTCTAGGATTAATGTCTGGGCTGATTGCTGCAATACACCAGAACTTGGGGGAACCTGCAAGACATATAGCCATTGAAGATGAATGCTTACAAGGCACAAAAAAACAGCACCTGCAAAACTCTGGTTCTGGTAAATCTTCATTCTTTCAAGTTACTTCAGTGAGACACACATGTAACAAACTGCTCAATCCAGTCCGACTTGTAACTAACCAGCTGTGCTTTACTGATGAAAATTGGAAGGTGAGAGTTACAAATCACATATTTAATATTATAAAGGCATCTACGTTGTATTTGATAAATATAGACACCCTGAAGAAGTAAAGAAGTATCCTACACCCTCCCAAGCACACAATGTCAAAACAGTGAAAAATGTTAAGACTCCAGTTCATAATTAGTCATTCTATTGCTAGGGCGGTGATGGCAGGCAATTTCTGGAGGAAAAGTAATGCCTGAGCTTGGAATAAGCAGCCTCTCTCTATTGAAGAAGTGGACATTTAAGAACTGCTTCTGCCTACTCATAAATATTCCCAATTACAGACCAGATGCTTTACCTAATCTGATTGGGAGTAGAAGCCATTTTAAGAAAAATAAACCCAAAGAGTGTTTTCTTAGTTCCTTGGTCCACTATGGGAAAGGAAGTAAGCCACCATCTTCTAAATATATTTCATTATTTTTCCTCCAGTGACATCCCAACATAATATGATATCTCTGCTCTATTTTGGGCATCATAACATTATAACCATTATAAAACATAACATTTTTTTCTAATAGAAGCCAAAACAAATATAAACACCCCCACACCACATCACAAACTTTGTTCTTTGAATAACAAGTACACAATTCTAGTAAGTAAATGTAAAAATATAAAAAGTCATAAATCTAATTCTCTTACTGTTTCTAACATATTCTGTTTGGTAGCTCAACGATTTATCTTCACTGGTAACATTTATTCTTTACAGGGGAGGTTCAATATATTTGCCAAAAATAAAAACTAAAACATACACACACACATCAGAATGAGCCAGAAGAACACATACTAACTAAATAAAAATACCACTATACTGTGCTATGTAATGTAAATGTGTTTAACTAATCATTACTATGTCAATTTTGATTTGAAAAGGATGAAGAACAAGCTATTAAATATTTCAGAAGGACCAGCAGTTAGCGTAATGGCTATGTCGCTGGACTCCCATGTAGTCAACCACGGTTCTAGTCCCGGACCCAGTGGCTTAAACTCACGCAGGGCACATGTGCATGCGTGCCCAAGATCCCGAAAGGAAAATGGAGAAGGGATTGTAGCGTGGCCATCCCCCCTGGGGGATGATTTCTTGCATTCTGTCTCTCTGTCTTTCTGGCGAGCACACAAACCCTATAGCAAAAAATAAACCTCTCCAAAAAAAAAGAAAAAAGAAAATAAAAAATATTTCAGAAAACATTTTTAAAGTTAGATTTCTGAGTTCTTAAAAGTCAATGAGATGTGGGACCAGCAGTTGAAGTAATGGCTATGTTGCTGGACTCTCATGTAGCCAACCGTGGTTCGAGTCCCGGACCTGGTGGCTTAAACCCATTTTGGGAGCATGTGCGTGCGTGCCCAAGATCCTGAGAGAAGAATAGAGGAGAAGGGATTGTGACATGGCCACCCCTCTGGGGAGTGATTTCTCGCTTTCTGTCTCTCTGTCTCTGTCTTTCTGGCAAGTGCATGCACCCTACAGCAAAAAACCTCTCCAATAAAAAAAAAAATTAAAAAAAAGTCAGTGAGACGCAAGAGAAAACCATTTCCAGGAGTTGAGAAAATTCTTTCATGATTTGAAAGAGAAATTTCATAAGGAGATAGGCATAACGAAAAAGAGTCAAGGAGAACTTCTGGAGATAAAGCATGTGATGCAAGAAATCAAAACCTCTCTCTTAAAAGTATCAACAGCAGATGAGACCACAAAGAATCAAGAATCTCTGATGTTGAAGATAAAACCTCCTATTCACTCCAAGCAACCAAAAGGAATAGAATAACCATTAAAAATCAGGACAACATATGGGAAATCCTAGACAGCTTTAAACAGCTGAAGACTCATGTAATAGGTATCCCAGAAGGCAAAGACACAGGTAAAGGCATAGAAAAATCTCTTTCATGATAAATTAGCTGAAAACTTTACAAATTTAGAGGCATGTGGACATCCAAAATCAGGAGTTACAAAGGACAACAAATAGACATAACATAAGAAGATCCTCCCCAAGGCATATAATTGCTAAATTGGTAAATTTAAAAATAAATAAATAAATAAAATAATAACACTCTTAAAATGACAATGGAGGGACCAGCAGTTAGCATAATGACTATGTCACTGGACTCCCATGTAGTCGACCGTGGTTTACATCTCGGACCCAGCGGCTTAAAACTCACACCGGGCATATGTGTGTGCGTGCCCAAGATCCCGAGAGGAGAATGGAGGAGAAGGGATTGTGGCGTGGCCATCCCCCCTGTGGGGTGATTTCTTACTTTCTGTCTGTCTCTCTCTGTCTGAAGAGTGCACGCACCTTATAACAAAACTTCTGAAAAAAAAATGGCAATGGAGAAACACCTAGTTTACTTACAAGGGTTACCCCATTAGACTAACAACAAACCTTTCAGTAAAACAATGCAGGCAAGGAAAGGAAAGACATTTATTTAAAATTCTGAAAGAAAAAACAATTTCAGCCAAGAGTACTATACCTGGCAAGTTAATTCTTCACATGGGAAGGAGAAATAAAATCATTCACAGATAAACAAATGGCTGAAGGAATTCACGGAAACAAAACTAGCTCTCGGGCCAGCAGATGGCATGGTAGTTAAGGTGCTGGACTCCGCTATGACCAACTGTGGTTCAAGTCTCAGACTGGTGGCTTGCTTTCTCACTTTCTCATTTTCTATCTTGTGAGCACATAGGCTCTGTGACAAATTTTTAATAATAATAATAAATAAAACTAAATAAATTTTTAAAGTTAAAAAAAATAAATCAGCTCTTCAGGAAATAGTTAAAGGAATACTACACCAAGAAAACTAAAAGGAATTAAAAGTTAGGTGATCAGAAATGCAAAAAAATACATCATGACTTTCCTAACAACCCAACAGAAGAGAATACAAAACAACTAGAGAAAAGGGATAAACCCACACATACCAGTAATAACACTGAATGTTATCCAATAATTTTGGGCATGTACACACATGCACCCTGTATGAGTTTTGCCAGATCCAGGATTCAAACCACAGTTAGCTACATGGGAATCCAGCTACGTAACCATTCCACCATCTGCTGGTCCCTCTTTGGAATGAATTTAAAGGCTAAAATCAAGAACTTTGTTAAGCCTATAAATCACCAAATTCACTGACTTTACTTTTTCACTTTTAAATATCTTTTCAATTTTGTTTTGTTTTTGAGAATTTCTTTATGCATATAGTACAATACTATGATTTTACAAGAACTCAGTGAAATTCAGTTTTCTTTTTCTCAATCTCTTCCTAATGAGCTACTGTTAAATGCAATTTTACATTGGATCTCTAATTGGATCAATGACTGATGCCACATATCTTTTCAGATTTCAAACTCCTGTCTCCCACAGTCCACATGAAAATTACAAATTACTCTTTTATTGGCTATGTTAAGATTATCTTTGTTTTAAAAAACCCAACCTCATTAATTTATGACTTTGTTGTCCAATTGTTAATCAATTTGTCTTCAGCACTGTACTTCACAGTAAGGAACATCACAGGCAATTAAGTATATACCTCCAGAATAACCAATGGAGCAGGTTTTGAATGTTCACAACATAATATAAAGTAAAATGTTGAATGTGGTAAATATGTTTATATCCTCAATTCATTTATTGCATATTGTATACATGCTTTTAAAGACCATACTCTACCCAACAAAGATATGTAATGAATGGATACAAATCAAAATTGCAGTATCCTTGATTTCCAAAAAATAAAAATAAATCCCTGAGTTCTTCATTGTCATTAGTAGTAGTAAGCAGTTCACATTATTAGTACTTTGAAGGAAAAGAAGTCTCTTTAAAAATAAAATCCTTATTACTATTTTTTTTAATTTATTGCCAGAAGGCATGTTCAAGAGGGAGTATGACTGCGTGCAAAAGAAGGTGATCCCCCCACAACAGGATATGGTCACACCACAACCCTTTTCCCTCCATTTCTCTTTCTCATCAGGATTTTAGACACACATATGCTGAGGCATCTGTTTTCAAGCTACTGAGGCCAGGATTCAAATTACATTTGGCCATGTAGGACCTGGCTCTCAATGAACAGCATTAAACCACTGTGCCTGGGGCCAGCCTAAAAATACAATAATTTTTTAAAAGGTTAACAGAAACAAGCAAAAGATGTATTTTATTCAGCCACAAAAAACAACAAGGCCCTGGATTTGATAGAAAGTGGAAGAATATGGAAATTTTGTTGCTGAATGAAGCAAATCAGGCTGTGAAGGAGAAACATTGTATGTTTCCACTTAACATATACCAACTGTCTGGACTCTATGGTAGACTGAAAGACTGGAGAACATAATAGCATTAAAAATTGTGATGGACACTAGAGACAAAGTGGAAGGAGCGTGGGAGGAGAAGAGCATAGGAAAGGAAATTTGGGGGGGAAATGGAGAGGTAAGACACTGTGGGACACAGATAAGGTTTTTTTCTCTGTTGATGAGATTATGTACAGTACACTCAACTGGGCTGGACTGAGGTGTATATCATAAAGGGTAACGTCTCTTTACAATCTGAATGATGTATAGCATTTTAATGTACGAATAATAAATTTAAAAATTAATAAAAGAAAGCTCTATTGCTTTGATATGTTGGGTCACATAAAGGAGCTTTTTGAAAATATGTTATGGGCTAATTAAATAGCTTTTTATTTTGTTTTGTTTCTAGTCTGAAGACACTTCTTGACCACATAAAATTTAAACCAAAAGTGAACATAGCCCTCACATATTAACAGTAACTACAGATGGGAAAATACATGCAAACAATGAAGCAATCTGGTCCCCCTCCCCCTCCCCCCAAACTGAGGCAAGTGATGTAATTTGCTTGGTGCATTATGGAACTCTTAATGTGATTCAGTAAGAAGTACATTTTTTTTTTTTTGAGAGGTTTTTGCTATAGAGACAGAAAGCGAGAAATCACCCCCCGGGGGGATGGTCACGCCGCAATCCCTTCTCCTCCATTCTCCTCTCGGGATCTTGGGCACGCATGCACACGCGCCCGGCCTGAGCCTTAAGCCACCAGGTCCGGGACGCGAACCACGGTCAACTACGTGGGAGTCCAGCGACATAGTCATTACACTAACTGCTGGTTCCCAGTAAGAAGTACATTTATCTGTAAAGTATTCTCATCAAAAAATGTTTAAGCTGATTTTAATTATGAAGAAATCAATTAGGTGACTTAAGGATGTTTGACACTGGTATAAAACTTGAGACACTGACCAAAGCTTAGAGTATTTCGAAGAAAGTCACCTATCAGGAAAACCAAAGAAACAACCCCTGAAATGGCACAGGAATCACTGTAGATTAAAATAAAGACATCATCAAATGCCTGAACCTTGATTAGATCTGGGATTAAAACAAAAACACATTTAAAATTGCAATAAAAGACAGCTGGGAGAACAATTAGGGAAATTTGAAAAGGAGTATGTAGTATTAGATGTTATGGATTGTTAGGTATGCTAAGGTATTGTGGTTATGTAAATGATTATCCTACTCTTAAGAAGGGTGTGCTCAAGGATTTAAAAGGGAAATGCCAGGATATCTGAAACCAGCAACAAAGCAGGCAAAAATAGAGGTGGAAGAAGAGAAAGAAAGCCTATGTTTAACGGGTCAGTCTAAGTGGAAGGTATACAGTACTCACTGTTCTTGTGTTTTAACTTTTCAGTAGGTTTAAACTACAAAGAGAAGGGGTGAAAATGGTGGTGAGAGCTCCACTCTTTCTATCCACTTGCAGTAGTACTCAGCTTGCATCTATCCCTAAACACTGCCCACTTCCTTCTGAGTAGCAAAAGGTGATAAATTAAATGCTGATCCATGATGGGCACCAGAGATATTTAAAAAAAAAAAAGAAAAAGAAAAGAAAAAAGAAATTGTAAGCATAGGAAATATTGCCTAGAAATACAAAATCAAGAGTGTCCTTCAAGGGTGAGTGAATTTAAAAGCCTAGTCTGAGAAACAACACAGCTCCCAAATGTTATTACATAAGTTAAAAGAAAACCGACAATCAATTTAAAGAAAGCCAGTCAGCAAGAGTAGTAAACTATTTTCAAAAAATGCAAATCATATTGCCCATTTATAAATTTAAAAGTGGTTATCAAACATGATTTATCACCACAGGCAAGAAAATCTTAACATTTCATATATTTATCTTCAAATGAGTTAAGTACAAAAAAGAACGCTGAATAAATGTAAAAAGTTTAATAACTAGACATCTTCTTTCTGGTAGGTTAACATTAAGTTGATTACAATATATTAAAGCTAAAAGATTGAGTCAATCTTTGAAAGTATGAAAGTCTAAAAGAGGATCTGTAAAGAACGAGACAATTGTGCCAGGCACAGAGTAGGTACTCAAATATTAGTTAAATGAATAGTCTCCCCTCCCCATCCATAAGACATACATTCCAAGTCCCCCAATAGATGCCTGAAAACAAAGAAACACAGTATTAAACAGCATATATACTGTTTTTCAATCTGATAATAAAGGTAGTTACTAAGTGACTGGAAGCACACACAACACGGATACATCGGAAAAAGGGTACTTCATGTCCCAGGCAAGCAGGAACTAGACAGGACAAGATTTCATCATGCAATGCAGAAACAGTGCTGGAATTTTTCACTTTAATATTATGGACCATGGATGCCTAAAACCAAGGAAAGCAAAACTGTATATGAGGAGGCACTTTACTCACCAGGGACAAAGTATACCACATGCCTTTAAATTATGCTACTATCTAGCAAAATAGGGGCATATGAAACTTGTCCCCTATTTTAAAACTGTAACATTGCATAACCGGACATATACATTATACCAAAGCAAAATTCTAGTGGAAAAAAAGGTACAGTGATTGTTTCAAAATTGGTACAGTGATTGTTTCAAGAAGCATATTTTTCTTGACATGATCAAAAAATTATTACAAGTCCATGGGACCAGCAGTTAGCATGACTATGTCACTGGACTCCCAAATGTAGTTGACCGCGGTTCATGTCCCGGATCCGGTGGCTTAAAACTCACACCGGGCACGTGTGTGTACGTGCCCAAGATCCAGAGAGGAGAATGGAGGAGAAGGAACTGCGGCGTGGCCATCCCCCCCCCCCCCCCCGGGGGGGGGGTTTTGTTCTCT